>NW_028318840.1:4215000-4377500 GCF_062004578.1 Staurois parvus
GGGGAGCCCTAATAGAAAGTCTATCTGCAGATGTCTTTTAAAGCTCAGAATGGGAAACAAGATCGCCCTACGAAATGTCATTATGACCGCCTATAATTACACCCAGCGAAAGAGACAAAGTACATCTGCATAGGAAAGAGGTTGGGTCAGGAGAGCTTGTCATTGGCTGCCCAACGTATGCCGCACCGGCAAAAATGAAGGCCTTCACCAGTCCTGGCCCCCTCACTTTTTATTACAATGAATTGTACCGGATGTATTTCAAGGTGGGCTTTCAAGAGACCCCAATTTATGTTCCTTGTTTGGGCAAAAATACAACATGGTGGTAATGCTCATACGGTGGGAAAGAGGTTTGGTCAGCAGAGCTCATCACTGGTCACCCAACATCCGCTACACCGGTAAAAATGGAGGCCTTTGCCAGTCCTGGCCCCCTCTCTTTTTATTACAATGAATTGTACCGAATGTATTTCAAGGTGGGCTTTCAAGAGACCCCAACTTATGTTCCTTGTTTGGGCACAAGTACAACATGGCGGTAATGCTCATATGGTGAGAAAGAGAATGAGTCAGGAAAGCTCATCACTGACCACCCAATGTCCGCTACACCAGCAAACATTGAGGCCTTCGCCAGTCCTGGCCCCCTCTCTTTTTATTACAATGAATTGTATGGAATGCATTTCAAGGCGGGCTTTCAAGAGACCCCAACCTATGTTCCTTGTTAGGGCACAAGTACAACATGGCGGTAATGCTCATACGGTTGGAATGAGCTTGGGTCAGGAGAGCTCAACATTGGCCGTCCAACGTCCGCCACACCGGTAAAAATGGAACCCTTCACCAGTGTTGGCCCTTTTTACTGTAATCCTTGCTTATGCACAAGTTTAACATGGTGGTAGTGCCAATACAGTAGGAAAGAGGTTGGGTCAGGAGAGCTCATCATTTGCTGACCAACATCCGCTACACCATCAAAAATGGAGCCCTTTACCAGACCTGACCCTTTTCTTTTTTATTATAAGGAACTGTACTGTATACATTTCAGGGCAGGCTTTCAAGGGACCTCTAATTCATGGTCCTCGCTTGCGTATGAGAGCAACATTGTGGCAACACTGTCATGCTAGGAAAGAGGTTGGGTCAGAAGAGCTCATCATTGGTTGTCCAATGTGCACCAGCAAAAATGGAGGCCTTCCACAGCTTTGGCCATTTCACTGTAATGAAATATACCAAACATATTTCAGGGCAGGCTTTCAAGAGACTCATGGTCCTTGTTTGCACAGGAGAGCAACATGGTGGAAACACTCTTCTGGAAGGAAAGAGGTTGGGTCAGAAGAGCCCTCATTGGCTGCCCAACATCCACCACCCACCAAACCGCCAAAATAGAGCCCTTTGCTAGTCTTGGCCCTTTTCATTTTATCATAATTGAAGGTACATATGTTTTTCAGGGCAGGCTTTCAAGGGACCCTCAAGTCATGTTCCTTGTTTGCACACAAGTGCAACATAGTCTCAATGCTTATACATTAGGAAAGAGGATGGTCAGAAGAGCTTGTCATTAGCCATTCAATGTCCACTGTGCTAGCAAAAATGGATCCCTGTGGTAGTCTTGGCCCTTCTCTTTTTATTATAATGAAAGGTGCAGTACATATTTCAGGGCAGGCTTTCAAGAGCCCCCAACTCATGCCCCTTATTTGTGCATGAAAGCTACAAGGCAGCAACACTCTTATGGTAGGAAAAGGTTGGGTCAGAAGAGCTCATTGTTGGTCATCCAACATCCACCACACCACCAAAAATGGAGCCCTTCACTAGTCCTGGTCCTTTTATTTTTTATTATATTAGAACGTGCCATACATATTTTAGGGTGGGCTTTCAAGAAATTCTCAGTTATGCTCCTTGTTTGCATACGAGTTCAACATGGCCTTAATGCCATGGTAGGAAAGAGATTGGGTCAGAAGAGCTCGTGATTGGCCATTCAATGGCCACTGCACTGGCAAAAATGGAGCCCTTTGGCAGTCTCGGACCTCTTATTTTTTATTGCAATGAAACGTGCTGTATGTATTTCAGGGCGGGCTTTCAAGAGACCCTCAAGTCATGCTCCTTGTTTGCACATAATTGCAACATGGCCTCATGCTCTTAGAGTAGGTAAGAGGTTGGGTAAGAAAACTATGTCATTGGCTGTCCAACATCCGCTGCACGGGCAAAAATGGAGCCCTTCACTAGTCCTGGCCCTTTTCTTTTTATTATAATGAAAATGTATGCATTTCAGGGTGGGCTTTCAAGAGACCCCCAACTCATACTCCTTCTTTGCACACAAGCTCAACATGGCAGCAACACTCTTACAGTGGGAAAAAGGGTGGGCCATTGGGCATGTCATTGGAAATAGCTTGTCAATGGGCATCTTTGCTGGCAAAAATGGGGCCCTTTCCTGGTCCTGGCCCTTTTATTTTTATTATCATAAAACTTATTGTGCTTATTTTAGGGCAGCTTTCAAGACACCCCCATCTCTTTGTTTGCACACAAGCGCAACATGGCAGCAACGCTCTTACAGTACGCTGGACTTTAGTGTGGTAAAAAGTTGGGTTGGATAATTTAGAACCAACTGACTTCGACAAACTTTAAAAAAAGAATGTACCTCTTCTAGAAACAAAATAAAAGAAATATTGGACTTAATGGGGTCTAAATATAGAAAAAAATTGCTACGTGGACATTTTAAGCATTTACATCGGCACAACAAATGTTTGCCATATTGCTTGCAGTATGATTATCCCTTCTGATTGTTGGCTCCATCTAGTGGCCATAACCTGGTATTTTTCTGAAATACCTCAATCAAATAAAAATACCGTATTTTGGTCACTAGATGGAGCTGATGATCAGAGGAGACAATCTTATTACAAAGAATCAGACTCTGAAATGCTGAGTTGTGTCCATCACATCCAAGATCTGAAATGGGGTCCTTGCAATGACATAAACACAGAGAAAGCCAATCACATATGTTCCTGTCCTGCAAAGGAGCTTGCAATCTAATGTCATGCAGACATGAAGATACATTGTAATATCTTCTGCAAAAATTATTATTTCCGGTGCCTCTCAACCTACAGCCAAGGTGCCTTCAGACCCTAACACAGTATGAATGGGAGCACTGACCTACAGAGAGGCTGTAGTGGCAATCGGCTTTAACAGTCTCATGTAACATGTTCCCAATCTGACTGACTCCTATAGTATGTCTCTGACCATCTCTTCTAGCATGTCTGCAGTCTCTGACCATCTCCTATAGCATGTCTGCAGTCTCTGACCATCTCCTATAGCATGTCTGCAGTCTCTGACCATCTCCTATAGCATGTCTGCATTCTCTGACCATCTTCTGGAGTATGTCTGCAGTCTATGACCATCTGTTGTAGCATGTCTGCAGTCTCTGACCATCTCCTGTAGTATGTCTGCAGTCTCTGGTCATCTCCTGTAGTATGTCTGCAGTCCCTGGCCATCTCCTGTAGTATGTCTGCAGTCTCTGACCATCTCTTGTAGTATGTCTTCAGTCTCTAACCAACTCTTGTAGTTTATCTGCAGCCTGTAATCATCTCCTGTAATATATCTGCAGTCCCTGACCATCTCCTGTAAAATGTTTGCAGTCACTGACCATCTCCTGTATCATGTCCACAGTCTCTGGCCATCTCTTGTAGTATGTCTGCAGTCTCTGACCGTCTCCTGTATCATGCCTGCAGTCTATGACCATCTCCTGTAATATATCTGAAGTCTCTGACCATCTCCTGTAATATATCTGCAGTCTCTGACCATCTCCTGTACTATGTCTGCAATCCCTGACCATCTCCTATAGTATGTCTGCAGTCTCTGACCATCTCCTGTAGTATGTCTGCAGTCTCTGACCATCTCCTGTACTATGGCTGTAGTCTCTGGTCATCTCCTGTAGTATGCCTGCAGTCTCTGACTGTCTCCTGTAATATATCTGCAGTCTCTGACCATCTCCTGTATCATGTCTGCAGTCTCTGACCATCTCCTCTAGTATGTCTGCAGTCTCTGACCATCTCCTATAGTATGTCTGCAGTCTCTGACCATCTTCTGGAGTATGTCTGCAGTCTATGACCATCTGTTGTAGTATGTCTGCAGTCTCTGGTCATCTCCTGTAGTATGTCTGCAGTCCCTGGCCATCTCCTATAGCATGTCTGCAGTCTCTGACCATCTCCTATAGTATGTCTGCAGTCTCTGACCATCTTCTGGAGTATGTCTGCAGTCTCTGACCATCTCCTGTAGTATGTCTGCAGTCTCTGGTCATCTCCTGTAGTATGTCTGCAGTCCCTGGCCATCTCCTGTAGTATGTCTGCAGTCCCTGGCCATCTCCTATAGCATGTCTGCAGTCTCTGACCATCTCCTATAGCATGTCTGCAGTCTCTGACCATCTCCTATAGCATGTCTGCATTCTCTGACCATCTTCTGGAGTATGTCTGCAGTCTATGACCATCTGTTGTAGTATGTCTGCAGTCTCTGACCATCTCCTGTAGTATGTCTGCAGTCTCTGGTCATCTCCTGTAGTATGTCTGCAGTCCCTGGCCATCTCCTGTAGTATGTCTGCAGTCTCTGACCATCTCCTGTACTATGGCTGTAGTCTCTGGTCATCTCCTGTAGTATGCCTGCAGTCTCTGACTGTCTCCTGTAATATATCTACAGTCTCTGACCATATCCTGTATCATGTCTGCAGTCTCTGACCATCTCCTCTAGCATGTCTGCAGTCTCTGACCATCTCCTGTATCAAGTCTGCAGTCTCTGACCATCTCCTATAGTATGTCTGCAGTCTCTGACCATCTCCTGTAGTAGGCCTGCAGTCCCTGACCATCTCCTGTATCATGTCTGCAATCTCTGACCATCTCCTGTAGTATATCTGCAGTCTCTGACCATCTCCTGTATCATATCTGCAGTCTCTGACCATCTCCTGTAGTATGTTTGCAGTCTCTGACCATCTCCTGTAATTGTCTGCAGTCCCTGACCATCTCCTCTAGTATGTCTGCAGTCTCTGACCATCTCCTGTACTGTGTCTGCAGTCTCTGACCATCTCCTGTAGTATGTCTGCAGTCTCTGACCATCTCCTGTACTATTTCTGCAGTCCCTGACCATCTCCTGTAGTATGTCTGCAATCTCTGGTCATCTCCTGTAGTATGTCTGCAATCTCTGGTCATCTCCTGTAGTATGTCTGCAGTCTCTGACCATCTCCTGTACTATGTCTGAAGTCTCTGACCATCTCCTGTACTATGTCTGCAGTCTCTGACCAATAAGGTCATGCACTGATATTTGACACTGTATTTTCCATGGTATGGCCCTTGTGTTGCCATGATGTGTAACAAGCATAGGTGTGAAGGGCCCCGGCAGTCCAGGCACACGCATGGAGTATGCAGCGGCTTTGTGTTTTCACATAAATAGTCAGAAGTCACGGTGCGGCGGGGCGTCCATGCTGAAGTGGAGATTGACGCAGGCTTTGCTCTGCCTAGGCCGTGTTATTTCCCTGTATAACACATTGATGAGTGGAAGGGGCAGCTGACAGCAGGCAGAATCCTGCACTGTCTCCTCTGTCCTGTCTGTGTGCCAAGCAAGGAAATCAATAGCAGCAATCTTACAAGGCACAAGAGAGACATCTACTGGCCAAACAGGGTAACTGACAAACGCAGAGCCAGTCGCATGTTCTCTCATCCTTGGCAACCTCGCAGCTCTGATCTTAAAGTGAACCGCCATCAGATTCATTATTTCATGTTTAGTGAGTGGCAGTGCAACACTCTCACAGAGGCTGCCTGACTTCCCTGACTGTGCCTTCATATGCTGTTCTCTCCAGAAGGACGGCATCATCTTTGCTCAGGCATCATCCAGGGCCATTATCTACTTCCTGGACTGAGATGCCACGCTCATCCAACACCTGGGATTCAAATGCCACGCTCATCCAACACCTGGGATTCAAATGCCACGCTCATCCAACACCTGGTGTTCACAAATGTCTGACACAGATCAGCCCCGTGCTGCATCCTCTCACCTTGCTGGGCAACGCAGTGTGAAGGAATGGTACTATAAAGGGGATTATTATTATTATTATACAGTATTTATAAAGCTCCAGCAGTTCGCTCAGCGCTGTACATTACAATGGGGGACAGAACGTGCGACAGTACAGTAACAATACAATGCAATACACGAGGGGTTCGAGGGCCCTGCTCCTTGGAACTTACAATCTAGCAGAGGACAGGAATATTAAGGGGGGCTGGGGACTGCAATGTGAAGGAGGGGTGCTATGAAAGGGGTGAGGACAGGAATGTGGAGGGGGGGCTCAGGACTGCAATGTGAAGGAGGGGTGCTATGAAGGGGGTGAGGACAGGAATGTGAAGGGGGGCTGGGGACTGCAATGTGAAGGAGGGGTGCTATGAAGGGGGTGAGGACAGGAATGTGAAGGGGGGCTGGGGACTGCAATGTGAAGGAGGGGTGCTATGAAGGGGGTGAGGACAGGAATGTGAAGGGGGGATGGGGACTGCAATGTGAAGGAGGGGTGCTATGAAGTGGATGAGGACAGGAATGTGAAGGGGGGCTGGGGACTGCAATGTAAAGGAAGGGTGCTATGAAGGGGGTGAGGACAGGAATGTGAAGGGGGGCTGGGGACTGCAATGTAAAGGAGGGGTGCTATAAAGGGGGTGAGGACAGGAATGTGAAGGGGGGCTGGGGACTGCAATGTAAAGGAGGGGTGCTATAAAGGGGGTGAGGACAGGAATGTGAAGGGGGGCTGGGGACTGCAATGTGAAGGAGGGGTGCTATGAAGGGGGTGAGGACAGGAATGTGATGGGGGGCTGGGGACTGCAATGTGAAGGAGGGGTGCTATGAAGAGGGTGAGGACAGGAATGTGAAGGGGGGTTTGGGACTGCAATGTGAAGGAGGGGTGCTATGAAGGGGGTGAGAACAGGAATGTGAAGGGGGGCTGGGGACTGCAATGTAAAGGAGGGGTGCTATGAAGGGGGTGAGGACAGGAATGTGAAGGGGGGCTGGGGACTGCAATGTGAAGGAGGGGTGCTATGAAGGGGGTGAGGACAGGAATGTGAAGGGGGGTTTGGGACTGCAATGTGAAGGAGGGGTGCTATGAAGGGGGTGAGGACAGGAATGTGAAGGGGGGCTGGGGACTGCAGTGTGAAGGAGGGGTGCTATGAAGGGGGTGAGGACAGGAATGTGAAGGGGGGCTGGGGACTGCAATGTGAAGGAGGGTGCTATAAAGGGGGTGAGGACAGGAATGTGAAGGGGGGCTGGGGACTGCAATGTGAAGGAGGGGTGCTATGAAGGGGGTGAGGACAGGAATGTGAAGGGGGGCTGGGGACTGCAATGTAAAGGAGGGGTGCTATAAAGGGGGTGAGGACAGGAATGTGAAGGGGGGCTGGGGACTGCAATGTGAAGGAGGGGTGCTATGAAGGGGGTGAGGACAGGAATGTGATGGGGGGCTGGGGACTGCAATGTGAAGGAGGGGTGCTATGAAGAGGGTGAGGACAGGAATGTGAAGGGGGGTTTGGGACTGCAATGTGAAGGAGGGGTGCTATGAAGGGGGTGAGAACAGGAATGTGAAGGGGGGCTGGGGACTGCAATGTAAAGGAGGGGTGCTATGAAGGGGGTGAGGACAGGAATGTGAAGGGGGGCTGGGGACTGCAATGTGAAGGAGGGGTGCTATGAAGGGGGTGAGGACAGGAATGTGAAGGGGGGTTTGGGACTGCAATGTGAAGGAGGGGTGCTATGAAGGGGGTGAGGACAGGAATGTGAAGGGGGGCTGGGGACTGCAGTGTGAAGGAGGGGTGCTATAAAGGGGGTGAGGACAGGAATGTGAAGGGGGGCTGGGGACTGCAATGTGAAGGAGGGGTGCTATAAAGGGGGTGAGGACAGGAATGTGAAGGGGGGCTGGGGACTGCAGTGTGAAGGAGGGGTGCTGTAAAGGGGGTGAGGACAGGAATGTGAAGGAGGGCTGGGGACTGCAATGTGAAGGAGGGGTGCTATAAAGGACCTGAGGACAGGAATGTGTGTGTGTGTGGGGGGGGGGGGGGCTTGTGTATGTGTGGGGGGGGGGGGGGGCTGAGGATTGCAATGTGAAGGAGGGGTGCTATAAAGGGCGTGTGAACAGAATATGCAGGGGGGCTGAGGGTTTCATTGTGAAGAGGAGGGGTTATAAAGGGGATGAGGACAGGTATGTGAAAAGGGGTTGGGGACTGCAATGTGAAGGAGGGGTTCTATAGAGGGGGTTAGGACAGGAATGTGAAGGGGAATAAGGATTGCAATGTGAAGGAGGGGTTCTATAGAGGGGGTTAGGACAGGAATGTGAAGGGGAATAAGGATTGCAATGTGAAGGGGGGGGGGTGCTATAATGCTATAAAGTGGGAGAGGACAGGAATGTTAAAGGGGGAGGTTCTTTAAATGGGGTGAGGACTGGAATGTAAAGGGGGGTTGGGGACTGCAATGTGAAGGAAGGGTGCCATAGAGGGGGTTAGGACAGGAATGTGAAGGGGTGGCTGAGGATTGCAATGTGAAGGGGGGGTCCTTTAAAGGGGGGAGGACAGGAATGAAGGGAGTTGCTATAAAGGGGTGAGGACAGGAATGTGAAGGGGAGCAGGAGACTGCAATGTGAAGGAGGGGTGCTATAAAGGGGGTGAGGACAGAAATGTTATGGGGGGGTTCTTTAAATGTGGTGAGGACAGGAAAGTGCAGGTGGGCTGAGGATTGCAATGTGAAGGGGAGGGGGGGTGCTCCTTTAAAGGGGGAGGACAGGAATGAAGGGGGTTGCTATAAAGGGGTGAGGACAGGAATGTGAAGGGGGGCTGGGGACTGCAATGTGAAGGGGGGGTGCTATAAAGGGGGACAGGACAGGAATGTGCAGGGGGGGCTGAGGATTACAATGTAAAGGGGGGATATGGATAGTGAGGACAGGAATGTGCAGGGGGGTGAGAATTGCAATGTAAGGGGGGGGGTCTAATAGGGATGGTGAGGACAGGAATGTGCAGGGGGGCTGAGGATTTCAATGTAAAGGGGGGGGGGGTCCAATAGGGATGGTGAGGACAGGAATGTGCAGGGGGGCTGAGGATTGCAATGTAAAGGGGGGGGGGGGGTCCAATAGGGATGGTGAGGACAGGAATGTGCAGGGGGGCTGAGGATTGCAATGTAAAGGGGGGGGGTCCAATAAGGATGGTGAGGACAGGAATGTGCAGGGGGGCTGAGGATTGCAATGTAAAGGGGGGGGGTCCAATAAGGATGGTGAGGACAGGAATGTGCAGGGGGGCTGAGGATTGCAATGTAAAGGGGGGGGGGTCCAATAGGGATGGTGAGGACAGGAATGTGCAGGGGGGCTGAGGATTTCAATGTAAAGGGGGGGGGGGGTCCAATAGGGATGGTGAGGACAGGAATGTGCAGGGGGGCTGAGGATTGCAATGTAAAGGGGGGGTCCAATAGGGATGGTGAGGACAGGAATGTGCAGGGGGGCTGAGGATTGCAACGTAAAGGGGGGGGGTCCAATAGGGATGGTGAGGACAGGAATGTGCAGGGGGGCTGAGGATTGCAATGTAAAGGGGGGGGGGTCCAATAGGGATGGTGAGGACAGGAATGTGCAGGGGGGCTGAGGATTGCAATGTAAAGGGGGGGTCCAATAGGGATGGTGAGGACAGGAATGTGCAGGGGGGCTGAGGATTGCAATGTAAAGGGGGGAGGGGTCCAATAGGGATGGTGAGGACAGGAATGTGCAGGGGGGCTGAGGATTGCAATGTAAAGGGGGGGGGGTCCAATAGGGATGGTGAGGACAGGAATGTGCAGGGGGGCTGAGGATTGCAATGTAAAGGGGGGGTCCAATAGGGATGGTGAGGACAGGAATGTGCAGGAATACTGTCTGACTGAAGGCTAAAGTTATCATTTTTTCCCCACAAACTGCGATTTCTTCTGCCGGTATGTAATCATCACTCAGTTTGACATTTTTTTGTGCCATAAACAAAAAAAGACGGAACATTTTGAAGAAAAAAATGCGTTTCTCTTCGTTTCTGTTTAACATTTTGCAATGAAATAATCTTTCTGCACTAATTTTGGCCACTATGTATTCTGCTCCATTTCTTTGGTGAAAATAACCCAAATCAGTGTTTATGATTTAGTTTGTAGGAAAGTTATAGAGTCCACAAACTATGGGATAGATCTGAAAATCGATCAATCCTGATGTACTGACGGCCGATCTCATTTCTTGAGGCCCAAAAAACGCCAGAACAGGACAAAAATCCCCCAAATGACCTCTTTTTGGAAAGTAGACAGTCTGAGGTGTTTAGTAAGAGGCATGGCGGGTTTTTTGAAGTTGTCATTTTTTGTCATAAATTTGTGGAAAATGAAGACTTTTTTTTTTTCATATACTGTCACCAATCAGGGACACTGACTAGCAACAGTTTTAAAAAAAATAATCTTTTTTTTTTGTTTTAATTTTTTTCATTTTTTTTTTTTTAAAGTATTAAATTTTTTTAGAAATTGTTATTTTCTTTATTATTATTTTTATAATTATTTTATAAATTATTTTTTTCTACTCCAGTGACCAGAGCAATAGAATGTTACCATAGTACCATAGTAACATTGTACTACTCTGGGCATGTGATCAGGATTTTTTTTTTTTACATGTCATGATTGCTTATAACAACAAATTTCATTGGTGTAAGCAAGCATTTTTACTGAATGAAACTGATTAATTTAGTAGTTTTTGTTGTGATCAGCTGCAGGGGCGGATTGACCATTTGGAAACTCGGGTACTGCCCAAGGGCCCGAGGTCAGTAGGGAGCCCCATGATGATGCCCCTGGTACCTTTTTCATAGGCTTTTTTGAGTTTGGGCAAGGATACAGGGGCCCCATGATCCCCTATTGCCCAGGGGCCCCATGAGTTGTCAGTCCGCCCCTGATCAGCTGTGATTGGCCATAGCTGAACACAAGCTACAGATGGGCTGTGATTGGCCCAGCCTGTACATGTGATCACTGTGACCAATCACAGCTCGCAGCACAGTTGTAATCAATAAATGGCATGAAAGGAAGCCATTCATTGTTTTCGACTGTCGTGTGATCTGCTGTGATTGGTCACAGTGATCACATGACACTGGTAGTGGGCCGGTGTTGTGAACTGTCATCTGCCATGTCCCGTGGACACAGATGGTGACGGATCGTCATATGAAGTCCTCCCAGGATAGCAGGGTTCCCTCCAGGCTGTCATTGTACAATAGGCCGGATGGGAATGAGTTAACCCCTCGCCCTCCAGAGGATTTCCCCCCCCCCCCTTCTTGAACAGACCATTTTTTGCGATATAACGTTGCGTTACTTAAACTGACAATTGCGCGGTCATGCAACGCTGCACCCAAATTAAATTTACGTAATTTTTTCCCACAAATAGAGCTTTCTTTCGATGGTATTTGATCACCTCTGTGCTGTTTTTTTTTTTGTTTTTTTGTTTTTTGCGCTATAAACAAAAAAAGACTGAAAATGTTGAAAAAAAACAATATTTTTGACTTTTTTCTATTAAACATGTCCAGTAAAAAAAATTTAAAAATCAAATTTCGTCATAAATTTCGGCCAAAATGTATTCTGCTCCGTGTCTTTGCTAAAAGAAATCCCAATACGTGTAAATTAATTGGTTTACGGGAAAGTTATAGCGTCTACAAATGGCGGTATAGATAATGGGATTTTTTTTACTAGTAATGGCGGCGATCAGCGACTTATCTTTGGGACTGCGGCGGGCATTCTGACATTGGGGGGGGAGAACTGACTTGGTGTCACTGACATCCCCAGTGACACCAATACAGTGATCAGTGCTAATAAAAAGCACTGACAGTGTACTAATGGCACTGGGCAGGAAGGGGTTAACATGTGGGGGGATCAAAGGGTTAACTGTGTGCTGTGTGTTTTTCACTGTAAGCATGCTGCTTTGTATGGCTCTGCTATGCAGTGTGCAGGAGCTGACAGGGGAGAGATCTGTGTTGTTTACAGACAGGTCTCTTCCCCGTTGGAAATCCCTGGAGATCGCTGGGTGCCGGTGGGGAATAACCGGCCAAGACCCGGTGATTGACAGTTGAGGCCACGAATGGCGAGCGCCCCCTACAAAATCACGTATATATATATGTGATTTTGCGCACCCGTGCCGCCCTGTAACAGTATTTCTGGTATAGGGGGCGCGGAAGCAGTTAATCTGCTTATATTTTGCCTTCCCTGGTTCCTCCTTTCCTCCCTCATCAACACACTAATTAAACTATGAGATAAAACGTTTACATTGTCATTACATCCCTCGTTTTAGACCCGGTGACATCATCACTGGGTCTCTGTAATTCTCTATTCAATGCAGTCAGATCGTGGCTGGTGGGAGGGGCCAGAAGGATGCTGTACAGAGCTGCCTGAAAACATCTCAGTACCACCTCAAGGGCCCTCAACCCTAAAGCAAGCAGTGGGCCGGCTATTGGGAGGGGTTGTGCAAATATCCAAATGCCCTGATGAGCGGGCGTCTGTCTGGAGGAGTTGGTGTTCCTAGGTAACGCCCACCTGTGATGCTGAGCCTCCATAATTGAAAGAACTGAAATCCAGAGCATGAAAGGGGCGGGGCCCGGCGATAGTCAGGCTGGGGAGGAAAGGGGCAGGATCTAGCTGGACGTCCTCCAGCCAGGAAATGAGGCGGAGCTCTATCTGACTTGCTGCAGCTTCTAATGCACATGGTGAGGCGCTCACAGTGTGCTGGGAAATCACAGTAAGTTGTTTCAGTCCAGGAGAGGAGCCGGTACACCTGTGCAAGACTGAAGGGGAGGAGCCTGTACACCTGTGCAAGACTGAAGGGGAGGAGCAGGTACAACTCTGCAAGACTGAAGGGGAGGAGCCGATACACCTGTGCAAGACTGAAGGGGAGGAGCTGGTACACCTGTGCAAGACTGAAGGGGAGGAGCCGGTACAGCTGTGCAAGGCTGAAGGGGAGGAGCCGGTACACCTGTGCAAGACTGAAGGGGAGGAACCAGTATACCTGTGCAAGACTGAAGGGGAGGAGCCGGTACACCTGTGCAAGGCTGAAGGGGAGGAGCCGGTACACCTGTGCAAGACTGAAGGGGAGGAGCCGGTACAACTCTGCAAGAGTGAATGGGAGGAGCCGGTACAACTGTGCAAGACTGAAGAGGAGGAGCCGGTACAACTGTGCAAGACTGAAGGGGAGGAGTCGGTACAACTGTGCAAGACTGAAGGGGAGGAGCCGGTACAACTGTGCAAGACTGAAGGGGAGGAGCCAGTACACCTGTGCAAGACTGAAGGGGAGGAGCCGGTACACCTGTGCAAGACTAAAGGGGAGGAGCAGGTACACCTGTGCAAGACTGAAGGGGAGGAGCCGGTACACCTGTGCAAAACTGAAGGGGAGGAGTCGGTACAACTGTGCAAGACTAAAGGGGAGGAGTCAGTACAACTGTGCAAGACTGAAGGGGAGGAGTCAGTACAACTATGCAAGATGGAAGGGGAGGAGCCGGTAGACCTGTGCAAAACTGAAAGGGAGGAGCCAATACACCTGTGCAAGACTGAAGGGGAGGAGCCGGTACACCTGTGCAAGACTGAAGGGGAGGAGCCGGTACACCTGTGCAAGACTAAAGGGGAGGAGCAGGTACACCTGTGCAAGACTGAAGGGGAGGAGCCGGTACACCTGTGCAAAACTGAAGGGGAGGAGCCCGTACAACTGTGCAAGCCTGAAGGGGGAGGATCCGGTACACCTGTGCAAGGCTGAAGGGGAGGAGCCGGTACAGCTGTGCAAGACTGAAGGGGAGGAGCCGGTACACCTGTGCAAGACTGAAGGGGAGGAGCCGGTACACCTGTGCAAGACTGAAGGGGAGGAGCCGGTACACCTGTGCAAGACTGAAGGGGAGGAGCCGGTACACCTGTGCAAGACTGAAGGGGAGGTCGGAGGTCATATTTAAAGCTCCCACAGCCTTTCGTCAGGCATTGTTCAGTCGCTTTTTCACCCAACATCTACTTAAAAATAAAATCAGATGAATTTATACATTTAGCTGTGAAAAACACAAAATCATTTCAGAGATGCGTAGAACAAAATGAATCAACTGCCATTTGGTGAAGGTGGAGTTACCCTTTAAGGCTGTCCCACTGCGCAATAAAAAAAAAAACACTTCCTGGTTGTAGCGCCTTGCTTTGTTCTGATGTTTCCTCCTCGTATCACAGGGGGTCCGACACGCCGCAAACTTTTTGAAGAGTCCTCTGAGGATCCTAGAAGTCTGTTGTGCCCTGGGCTGTTTTGAATAAAATGCCATATATCTGAGATACTGGGCCCCGCATCGGCCTGCGTCTATACCAGGAGCTCCCAGGAAACTGCACGCCTAAGGCAGCGCTGCTCTGAGGACGAAAGGCGGATGTTTCCTTGCAGTGGATCTTTTTTTTTTATTGTTCGTATTTCTTCAGTTCTGAATATGGATGTAGTTCTGTGAAGAATGAAGGACAGCTGGGATCTAGGCAGTAACTGGCCCTCTTGATGTCTGGGTCCCCTGTCTAGAACCCCGCATTGGACCTTATAGCCCTGGGCAATAGAGATCCTGGGAGTTGGTAATGAGCATTCATTACATACCTTAATTTAGACCTGGTCATGTCATCACTGGGTCTCTGTGCTTCTCTATGCAATGCAGGCAGATCATTGCTGGTGGGAGGAGCCGACAGGGTGCTGTACATAGCTTCCTGGAAACATCACAGCACCCGACCTCACTACTCCTCTCAGCAGCCCTCAGACCTGATACAAGCAGTAGGCTGGCTCTTGTCCTCCAGCCAGGAAATGAGGCGAGCTCTGTCTGACTTACTGCCCACATATTGTGATTATCTGTTGCCCCGTTATTGCACTGAATGCCTTTTGTAGCCCACATGCTGTCTTCATTGCCCACTTGTGGCCCACGTGCTGTCTTCATTGCCCACTTGTAGCCAACATATAATTATTGCCCATTTGTAGCCCACATGCTGTTTTTATTGCCCACTTGTAGCCAACATATCATAATTATTGCCCATTTGTAGCCCACATGCTGTTTTCATTGCCAATTTGTAACCCAAATGTTGTAATCATTGCCCATTTGTAGCCCACATGTTGTCTCCATTGCCCATTTGTACCCACATGTTGTCTCCATTGCCCATTTGTAGCCCCCATATCATAATCATTGCCCATTTGTAGCCCACATGTTGTCTCCATTGCCCATTTGTAGCCCCCATATCATAATGATTGCCCATTTGTAGCCCACATGCTGTCTTCACTGCCCATTTGTAGCCCACATGTTGTCTTCATTGCCCATTTGTAGCCCACATATAATAATGATTGCCCATTTGTAGCCCACATATCATAATCATTGCCCATTTGTAGCCCACATATCATATTCATTGCCCATTTGTAGCCCACATATCATAATCATTGCCCATTTGTAGCCTACATATCATAATCATTGCCCATTTGTAGCCCACATATCATAATCATTGCCCATTTGTAGCCCACATGCTGTCTTCACTGCCCATTTGTAGCACACATATAATAATCATTGCCCATTTGTAGCCCACATATAATAATCATTGCCCATTTGTAGCCCACATATCATAATCATTGCCCATTTGTAGCCCACATGCTGTCTTCACTGCCCATTTGTAGCCCACATATCATAATCATTGCCCATTTGTAGCCCACATATCATATTCATTGCCCATTTGTAGCCCACATATCATAATCATTGCCCATTTGTAGCCTACATATCATAATCATTGCCCATTTGTAGCCCACATATCATAATCATTGCCCATTTGTAGCCCACATGCTGTCTTCACTGCCCATTTGTAGCACACATATAATAATCATTGCCCATTTGTAGCCCACATATAATAATCATTGCCCATTTGTAGCCTACATATAATAATCATTGCCCATTTGTAGCCTACATATAATAATTAGAGATGAGCGAATTATTCAAAAATTCGATTCGGCTGATTCGCCGAATTTGCGGGAGAAATTCGATTCGATGCGAATTTAACTTATTAAAAGGGTTTCTAGGCTTCAGAGAGCCTTTATATTAGTGCAGAACACTGTACCTTTAATTTAAATGCCCTTGGAGATGAGGAAGGAGAAGGAGAAGGAGAAGGAGAAGGATGAGAAGAAGGAGAAGGAGAAGGATGAGAAGAAGGAGAAGGATGAGAAGGAGGAGAAGGATGAGAAGGATGAGAAGAAGGAGAAGGATGAGAGAAGGAGAAGGATGAGAAGAAGGAGAAGGATGAGAAGAAGGAGAAGGATGAGAAGAAGGAGAAGGATGAGAAGAAGGAGAAGGATGAGAAGAAGGATGAGAAGAAGAAGAAGGATGAGAAGAAGAAGAAGGATGAGAAGAAGAAGAAGGATGAGAAGAAGAAGAAGGATGAGAAGAAGAAGGATGAGAAAAAGAAGAAGGATGAGAAGAAGAAGAAGGATGAGAAGAAGAAGAAGGATGAGAAGAAGGATGAGAAGAAGAAGAAGGATGAGAAGAAGAAGAAGAAGGATGAGAAGAAGAAGAAGAAGGATGAGAAGAAGAAGAAGGATGAGAAGAAGAAGAAGGATGAGAAGAAGAAGAAGGATGAGAAAAAGGAGAAGGATGAGAAAAAGGAGAAGGATGAGAAGAAGAAGAAGGATGAGAAGAAGGAGAAGGATGAGAAGAAGAAGAAGGATGAGAAGAAGGAGAAGGATGAGAAGAAGAAGAAGGATGAGAAGAAGAAGAAGGATGAGAAGAAGGAGAAGGATGAGAAGAAGAAGAAGGATGAGAAGAAGGAGAATTCCAAGCCGGCAAAAAGTGTATCTGCAGAGCTCCGCTATTTCTTAGCGGAGCTCTGCAGATACACTTAGCGGAGCTAAGAAGAAGAAGTAGGATGAAAATAAGAAGAATTCCAAGCCGGCAAAAAGTGCATCTGCAGAGCTCCGCTAAGTGTATCTGCAGAGCTCCGCTATTTCTGACAGTTCTCTGACATTCAATACTCCATACAGCGGTTGAAACATTGTATCTATTTGTTTCCATAAATGGAAACAAATAGATACAATGTTTCAACCGCTGTATGGAGTATTGAATGTCAGAGAACTGTCAGAAATAGCCTATTTCTGACAGTTCTCTGACATTCTGTCAGGGCTCCCAGGTGTGACCAGAGGTGTGTGACTGACGCAGGGAAACGCAGACTTCAGATATGTGATAAACAATATAATTTATTAACACTAACAATACAAACATAAACGCAGTGCAATACTAAACATAATACAGTGCAAACAAACCAAACCAACCACCCACAGATAACAGTACATACAAGCAAGCGTCGTCAGGCAGGCCGGGTCAATATCAATTGGGCAGGTAGGTACAGGGGGAGCAAGCGGAGATTGGTCGGGGTCACAGGCCAGGTTCAGCAGGTAGCTAGCAGCGTAGTACAGAGGGTCAGGCAGAGGGATGGTCAGGGTCACAAGCCAGGGATCAGAACAGGTAGCAGGCAGCGTAGTACAGAGGGTCAGGCAGAGGGATGGTCAGACAAGCCAGGGATCAGAACAGGTAGTAGAGAATCAGACAGGAACAGAGAGCAGGAACAGGATACAGGGCCCAAGAGAAACACAACACCAAGGCAGAGTCTGCAAGTCTGGCCATCCCTTAAATACCTCAGCATAATCAGTTCCAGGTGTTAGCTGGCTGCAAAGTTGAGTCTCTGATTGCTGGGAGCATCCGCTGGCCAGCCCTGGTACTGCAGATCAAAAGGCAGGTGAGTCCCACCATTGCTGGCTAGTCCATTCCTGACACATTCACTCCATACAGCGGTTGAAACATTGTATCTATTTGTTTCCATTTATGGAAACAAATAGATACAATGTTTCAACTGCTGTATGGAGTATTGAATGTCAGAGAACTGTCAGAAATAGCGGAGCTCTGCAGATACACTTAGCGGAGCTCTGCAGATACACTTTTTGCCGGCTTGGAATTCTTATTTTCATCCTACTTCTTCTTCTTCTTCTTCTTCATCCTCATCCTCATCCTCTTCTTCTTCTTCTGAGGATGAGGATGAGGATGAAGAAGAAGAAGAAGAAGAAGAAGTAGGATGAAAATAAGAAGAATTCCAAGCCGGCAAAAAGTGTATCTGCAGAGCTCCTCTATTCTGCAGATACACTTAGAGGAGCTCTGCAGATACACTTTTTGCCGGCTTGGAATTCTTCTTATTTTCATCCTACTTCTTCTTCTTCTTCTTCTTCTTCATCCTCAGAAGAAGAAGAAGAGGATGAGGATGAGGATGAAGAAGAAGAAGAAGTAGGATGAAAATAAGAAGAATTCCAAGCCGGCAAAAAGTGTATCTGCAGAGCTCCTCTATTTCTGACAGTTCTATGTCAGAGAACTGTCAGAAATAGAGGAGCTCTGCAGATACACTTTTTTCCGGCTTGGAATTCTTCTTATTTTCATCCTACTTCTTCTTCTTCATCATCCTCATCCTCTTCTTCCGAGGATGAGGATGAAGAAGAAGAAGAAGAAGTAAGATGAAAATAAGAAGAATTCCAAACCGGCAAAAAGTGTATCTGCAGAGCTCCTCTAAGTGTATCTGCAGAATAGAGGAGCTCTGCAGATACACTTTTGCCGGCTTGGAATTCTTCTTATTTTCATCCTACTTCTTCTTCTTCTTCTTCATCCTCATCCTCATCCTCAGAAGAAGAAGAAGAGGATGAGGATGAAGAAGAAGAAGAAGAAGAAGAAGAAGTAGGATGAAAAGAAGAATGAAAAGAAGAAGAAGAATGAAAAGAAGAATGAGAAGAATGAAAAGATTCTTCTTCTTCTTCTTTTCATTCTTCTTTTCATTCTTCTTCTTCTTTTCATTCTTCTTCTTCTTCTTTTCATTCTTCTTTTCATTCTTCTTTTCATTCTTCTCATTCTTCTTTTCATTCTTCTCATTCTTCTTCTCATTCTTCTTTTCATTCTTCTTCTCATTCTTCTTCTTCTTTTCATTCTTCTTTTCATTCTTCTCATTCTTCTTTTCATTCTTCTTTTCATTCTTCTTCTCATTCTTCTTTTCATTCTTCTTTTCATTCATTCTTCTTCTTCTTTTCATTCTTCTTCTTCTTCTTTTCATTCTTCTTTTCATTCTTCTTTTCATTCTTCTTTTCATTCTTCTCATTCTTCTTTTCATTCTTCTCATTCTTCTTCTCATTCTTCTTTTCATTCTTCTTCTCATTCTTCTTTTCATTCTTCTTCTTCTTTTCATTCTTCTTTTCATTCTTCTCATTCTTCTTTTCATTCTTCTTTTCATTCTTCTTCTCATTCTTCTTCTTCTTTTCATTCTTCTTTTCATTCATTCTTCTTCTTCTTTTCATTCTTCTTCTTCTTCTTTTCATTCTTCTTTTCATTCTTCTTTTCATTCTTCTCATTCTTCTTTTCATTCTTCTTCTCATTCTTCTTTTCATTCTTCTTCTCATTTTTCTTTTCATTCTTCTTCTTATTTTCATTCTTCTTTTCATTGTTCACATTCTTCTTTTCATTCTTCTTCTTCTTTTCATTATTCTTTTCATTCTTCTTCTCATTCTTCTTTTCATGAAGAAGAAAAGAAGAATGAGAAGAATGAAAAGAAGAATGAAAAGAAGAAGAAAAAGAATGAAAAGAAGAATGAGAAGAAGAATGAAAAGAAGAATGAGAAGAATGAAAAGAAGAATGAGAAGAATGAAAAGAAGAATGAAAAGAAGAAGAAGAAGAATAAAAAGAAGAAGAAGAATGAAAAGAAGAAGAAGAAGAATGAAAAGAAGAATGAAAAGAAGAAGAAGAATGAAAAGAAGAAGAAGAAGAATGAATAGAAGAATGAAAAGAAGAAGAAGAATGAAAAGAAGAAGAAGAAGAATGAAAAGAAGAATGAGAAGAATGAAAAGATTCTTCTTCTTCTTCTTTTCATTCTTCTTTTCATTCTTCTTCTTCTTTTCATTCTTCTTCTTCTTCTTTTCATTCCTCTTTTCATTCTTCTCATTCTTCTTTTCATTCTTCTCATTCTTCTTCTCATTCTTCTTTTCATTCTTCTTCTCATTCTTCTTTTCATTCTTCTTCTTCTTTTCATTCTTCTTTTCATTCTTCTTCTCATTCTTCTTTTCATGAAGAAGAAAAGAAGAATGAAAAGAATGAAAAGAAGAATGAAAAGAAGAAGAATGAAAAGAAGAATGAGAAGAGAATGAAAAGAAGAATGAAAAGAAGAATGAGAAGAATGAAAAGAAGAATGAGAAGAATGAAAAGAAGAATGAAAAGAAGAAGAAGAAGAATGAAAAGAAGAAGAAGAATGAAAAGAAGAATGAAAAGAAGAAGAAGAATGAAAAGAAGAATGAAAAGAAGAAGAAGAATGAAAAGAAGAAGAATGAAAAGAAGAATGAGAAGAATGAAAAGAAGAAGAAGAAGAATGAAAAGAAGAATGAAAAGAAGAAGAAGAATGAAAAGAAGAAGAAGAAGAATGAAAAGAAGAATGAGAAGAATGAAAAGATTCTTCTTCTTCTTCTTTTCATTCTGCTTTTCATTCCTCTTCTTCTTTTCATTCTTCTTCTTCTTCTTTTCATTCTTCTTTTCATTCTTCTCATTCTTCTTTTCATTCTTCTCATTCTTCTTCTCATTCTTCTTTTCATTCTTCTTCTTCTTTTCATTCTTCTTTTCATTCTTCTCATTCTTCTTTTCATTCTTCTTTTCATTTTTCTTCTCATTCTTCTTCTTCTCATTCTTCTTCTTCTTTTCATTCTTCTTTTCATTCTTCTTCTCATTCTTCTTTTCATGAAGAAGAAAAGAAGAATGAGAAGAATGAAAAGAAGAATGAAAAGAAGAAGAAGAATGAGAAGAAGAATGAAAAGAAGAATGAAAAAAAGAATGAGAAGAATGAAAAGAAGAATGAGAAGAATGAAAAGAAGAATGAAAAGAAGAAGAAGAAGAATGAAAAGAAGAAGAAGAATGAAAAGATTCTTCTTCTTCTTCTTTTCATTCTTCTTTTCGTTCTTCTTCTTCTTTTCATTCTTCTTCTTCTTCTTTTCATTCTTCTTTTCATTCTTCTCATTCTTCTTTTCATTCTTCTCATTCTTCTTCTCATTCTTCTTTTCATTCTTCTTCTTCTTTTCATTCTTCTCATTCTTCTTTTCATTCTTCTTTTCATTCTTCTTCTTCTTTTCATTCTTCTTTTCATTCTTCTTCTCATTCTTCTTTTCATGAAGAAGAAAAGAAGAATGAAAAGAATGAAAAGAAGAATGAAAAGAAGAAGAATGAAAAGAAGAATGAGAAGAAGAATGAAAAGAAGAATGAGAAGAATGAAAAGAAGAATGAGAAGAATGAAAAGAAGAATGAAAAGAAGAAGAAGAAGAATGAAAAGAAGAAGAATGAAAAGAAGAATGAAAAGAAGAAGAAGAAGAATGAAAAGAAGAATGAGAAGAATGAAAAGAAGAAGAAGAAGAATGAAAAGAAGAATGAAAAGAAGAAGAAGAATGAAAAGAAGAAGAAGAAGAATGAAAAGAAGAATGAAAAGAAGAATGAGAAGAATGAAAAGATTCTTCTTCTTCTTCTTCTTCTTCTTTTCATTCTTCTTCTTCTTTTCATTCTTCTTCTTCTTCTTTTCATTCTTCTTTTCATTCTTCTCATTCTTCTTTTCATTCTTCTTTTCATTCTTCTCATTCTTCTTTTCATTCTTCTCATTCTTCTCATTCTTCTTTTCATTCTTCTTCTTCTTTTCATTCTTCTTTTCATTCTTCTTTTCATTCTTCTTCTTCTTTTCATTCTTCTTCTCATTCTTCTTTTCATGAAGAAGAAAAGAAGAATGAAAAGAATGAAAAGAAGAATGAAAAGAAGAAGAATGAAAAGAAGAATGAGAAGAAGAATGAAAAGAAGAATGAAAAGAAGAATGAGAAGAATGAAAAGAAGAATGAGAAGAATGAAAAGAAGAATGAAAAGAAGAAGAAGAAGAATGAAAAGAAGAAGAAGAATGAAAAGAAGAATGAAAAGAAGAAGAAGAATGAAAAGAAGAATAAGAAGAATGAAAAGAAGAATGAGAAGAATGAAAAGAAGAAGAAGAAGAATGAAAAGAAGAATGAAAAGAAGAAGAAGAATGAAAAGAAGAAGAAGAAGAATGAAAAGAAGAATGAAAAGAAGAATGAGAAGAATGAAAAGATTCTTCTTCTTCTTCTTTTCATTCTTCTTTTCATTCTTCTTCTTCTTTTCATTCTTCTTCTTCTTCTTTTCATTCTTCTTTTCTTTCTTCTTTTCATTCTTCTCATTCTTCTTCTCATTCTTCTTTTCATTCTTCTTTTCATTCTTCTTCTCATTCTTCTTTTCATTCTTCTTTTTCTTTTCATTCTTCTCATTCTTCTTTTCATTCTTCTCATTCTTCTTTTCATTCTTCTTCTCATTCTTCTTTTCATGAAGAAGAAAAGAAGAATGAGAAGAATGAAAAGAAGAATGAAAAGAAGAAGAAGAATGAAAAGAAGAATGAGAAGAAGAATGAAAAGAAGAATGAAAAGAAGAATGAGAAGAATGAAAAGAAGAATGGAAAGAAGAAGTATTCCAGTACAGCAAAAAGTGTATCTGCAGAGAGCTCCGCTATTTCTGACAGTTCTCTGACAGTTCCTTCACATGTACAGCGGTTGAAACATTGTATCTATTTATTTCCGAATAAAAACATCTGTATCCTAAATGGAAACAAATAGATACAATGTTTCAACCGCTGTACATGTGAAGGAACTGTCAGAGAACTGTCAGAAATAGCGGAGCTCTCTGCAGGGACACTTTTGCCGGCTGATCGGGAAAAATCCAATTTGCGCACCCGAATTATGCAAATATTCGGATTCGACGCGAATCGAATTTTTCCTGAAATTCGAAACGAATTCCACTTCGCCTGGTTCGATTCGCTCATCTCTAATAATAATCATTGCCCATTTGTAGCCTACATATCGTAATCATTGCCCATTTGTAGCCCACATATTGTAATCATTGCCTATTTGTAGCCCACACATTGGGATCATTGCCCATAGGTAGCCCACATATTGTGATCCTTGCTCATTTGTAGGCCACATATTGTAATCATTGTCAAATTGTATTGTAACTGTAATGTCTACCTTCATTTTGTAAGCGCTGCGCAAACTGTTTGCGCTTTTAAATCCTGTATAATAATAATCATTTGTAACCCACATATTGTAGTCATTGCCCATTTGTAGCCCTCATGTTGTCATTGTTGCCCATTGTAGCCCATATATTGTGATGATATTGTGTCACGATATGGGGATGTTTCTCATACTACGGCGTTGGGCCTATTTATCGCATACCAGGGATCAGGGATCATGGATCAGATTGAATCCATCAGAATACTTGAAGAGGTCATGCTGCCTTATGCTGAAGAGTAAATGCCCTTGAAATGGGTGTTCCAACAAGACAACGACCCCAAACACACCAGTAAATGTGCAACATCTTGGTTCCAGACCAACAAGATTGACGTTATGGAGTGGCCAGCCCAATCCCCGGATCTTAATCCAATAGAAAACTTGTGGGGTGACATCAAAAATGCCGTTTCTGAGGCAAAACCAAGAAATAGAGAAGAACTGTGGAATGTGGTCCAATCATCCTGGGCTGGAATACCTGATCACAGGGCCAGAAGTTGGGTGACTCCATGCAACACAGATGTACAGCAGTTCTCAGAAACAGTGCGACTACAACCAAATATTCATGAAGTCATTCAAAGGAAAGCAAAATCTTCAAACATTTCTCAGTTTATATAGTGAATGTTTGAGTTTGTAAAGAAGAATACAAACACTGCGATTTTTTTGAACCGTCTAATATTCACTTTTCTTCCATTTTTTTAGAGGAACAACACAAATTTGATGTATTTTTCTTCCTGTTTTGATTTGGAATAGAATGTGTCGTGTTCCCAATGCATTTGTGTGGATGGAAATAAAAGCTATTAGAAGGATTCTGAGCTTTATTCACTTTTTTTAACACACTGCTATAATTGTGAACACAACTGTATGTATACAGAGATGCTTTCATTTGTCTTTCACAGATTTGAAGCCGGTGATTTTTCCACTGCTGCCTACTTGGCAGTGACACCAGCGCTGCAAACGACAGAAGGATTTTTCACATCGTTTTCATCTCTTGGACACCCGACGTCCCCTTTCACAATTTTCTTTAAACACAATATTATCATTATTTTTTGATCAAGTGCTTTCCTTTGGGGTGATACGTCGCGGCTTCTGATGGAGTAATTGCATTGCGGCGTTCCAGAATTCCCGTAATATCGTCGGGTAAGCTCATAAGCCCTTCTAAAAACTGCTGATGCGTATTCATTCCGAAGGAGGAACACTGAAGTCGGTGTGATTAAATACGTGTTGTTATGATGGGAGATAAACACAACGCGGGGTCATTTATTACAAAAAAATGTCTTTTTCTTTTTTTCCTTTTCTCTTTTTTTTTTTTTTTTTTTTTTTAGGGGTCAGCGGAGGAACAGATGGAAGCTGCCATTCCTTTCATAGATGGAAACGCAGAGACGTAAGCAAATTGTTTTTTTTTTTTTCTCAGATGGGATGTTTCATGGAAGGGAAGAAAATCTGTTTTTTGTCGGGGTTCCCCCCCTCTGCGTATCGTGTCGTCTGTCTCTTGTAATTGCACTTTAGGATTTACATGGAGGACCTGTATGGGGAGATAAGATGTATTGCTGGAATGTGCGCACTCCAACATAAACAGGTTACAGTTAGTGCATGGCGGAGGGATTCTTTTTTTTCAACAGGCCCGTCACCTCCCGTGCATTTTTGCTCTGAGAGCACCTGTACATAACAGGGCCCATCAAGGGGTTTGCAAAGTTCAGCATTTAAAAAAAAAAATGAAAGCGTATGTAAATCCAAAGGCACTATTCACAACTAGTGTTCTAGGAACCAGAGGCGGATTGACAACTCATGGGGACCCCAGGCAATAGGAAATCATGGGGCTCCTGTGTCTTCGCCAACACTCAAACCACACCCAAAAGAGCCTATGAAAGGTATCAGGGGCATCTCATGGGGCTCCAGGGCAATAGGAAATCATGGGGCTCCTGTGTCTTCGCCAACACTCAAACCACACCCAAAAGAGCCTATAAAAGGTAACAGGGGCATCTCATGGGGCTCCAGGGCAATAGGAAATCATGGGGCTCCCGTGTCTTCGCCAACACTCAAACCACACCCAAAAGAGCCTATGAAAAGTATCAGGGGCATCTCATGGGGCTCCAGGGCAATAGGAAATCATGAGGCTCCTGTGTCTTCGCCAACACTCAAACCACACCCAAAAGAGCCTATGGAAGGTATCAGGGGCATCTCATGGGGCTCCAGGGCAATAGGAAATCATGGGGCTCCTGTGTCTTCGCCAACACTCAAACCACACCCAAAAGAGCCTATGGAAGGTATCAGGGGCATCTCATGGGGCTCCAGGGCAATAGGAAATCATGGGGCGCCTGTGTCTTCGCCAACACTCAAACCACACCCAAAAAAGCCTATGAAAGGTATCAGGGGAATCTCATGGGACTCCAGGGCAATAGGAAATCATGGGGCTCCTGTGTCTTCGCCAACACTCAAACCACACCCAAAAGAGCCTATGAAAGGTATCAGGGGCATCTCAGGGGGCTCCCGGGCAATAGGAAATCATGGGGCTCCTGTGTCTTCGCCAACACTCAAACCACACCCAAAAGAGCCTATGAAAGGTATCAGGGGCATCTCATGGGGCTCCAGGGCAATAGGAAATCATGGGGCTCCTGTGTCTTCGCCAACACTCAAACCACACCCAAAAGAGCCTATGAAAGGTATCAGGGGCATCTCATGGGGCCCCAGGGCAATAGGAAATCATGGGGCTCCTGTGTCTTCGCCAACACTCAAACCACACCCAAAAAAGCCTATGAAAGGTATCAGGGGCATCTCATGGGGCTCCAGGGCAATAGGAAATCATGGGGCTCCTGTGTCTTCGCCAACACTCAAACCACACCCAAAAGAGCCTATGAAAGGTATCAGGGGCATCTCATGGGGCTCCAGGGCAATAGGAAATCATGGGGCTCCCGTGTCTTCGCCAACACTCAAACCACACCCAAAAGAGCCTATGAAAGGTAACAGGGGCATCTCATGGGGCTCCAGGGCAATAGGAAATCATGGGGCTCCCGTGTCTTCGCCAACACTCAAACCACACCCAAAAAAGCCTATGAAAGGTATAAGGGGCATCTCATGGGGCTCCAGGGCAATAGGAAATCATGGGGCTCCTGTGTCCTCACCAACACTCAAACCACACCCAAAAAAAAGCCTAGAAAAGGTATCAGGGGCATCTCATGGGGCCCCCTACTGACCCCGGGCCCTTGGGCAGTGCCCAAGTGCCCGTATGGTCAGTCCACCCCTGCTAGGAATGCACAACTTTTTGCATTTTTTTTGTACTGATTATATACTCTAGCATGTCCAGTGCACTGTGGGTGCTCAGGGTTCTCAAGGAATCTGGGGGAATTATGGTAGGTTGAGGAACACTGAGAGCCACTATGGGAGGTTGGAGGGCACTGTGGGTGCTGATGGCTCTCATGGGATCTGGGGGTACTATGGGAGGTTGGGGGGCACTGTGGGTGCTGAGGGCTCTCAGGGGATCTGGGGGCACTATGGGAGGTTGGGGGGCACTGTGGGTGCTGAGCGCTCTCAGGGGATCTGGGGACACTTTGGGATTTGAGGAACACTGAGGGCCACTATGGGAGGTTGGGGAGCATTGTAGATGCTGAGGGCTCTCAGAGGATCTGGGAGCACTATGGGAGGTTGGGGGGCACTGTGGGTGCTGAGGGCTCTCAGGGGTTCTGGGGGCACTATGGGAGGTTGGGGGGCACTGTGTGTGCTGAGCGCTCTCAGGGGATCTGGGGGCACTTTGGGATTTGAGGAACACTGAGGGCCACTATGGGAGGTTGGGGAGCATTGTAGATGCTGAGGGCTCTCAGAGGATCTGGGAGCTCTATGGGGGGTTGATGAGCACTGTGGGCCACTATGGGAGGTTGGGAGGGCACTGCGGGTGCTGAAGGCTCTCAGAGGATCTGGGGGCACTGAGGGAGGTTGGGAGGCACTGTGGGTGCTGAGGGCTCTCATGGGATCTGGAGGCACTATGGGAGGTTGGGGGACACTGTGTGTGCTTAGCGCTCTCAGGGGATCTGGGGGCACTCTGGGAGTTGAGGAACACTGAGGGCCACTATGGGAGACTGGGGAGCATTGTAGATGCTGAGGGCTCTTGGGATCTGGGAGCTCTATGGGGGGTTGATGAGCATTGTGGGCCACTATAGGAAGTTGGGAGGGCACTGCGAGTGCTGAGGACTCTCATGGGATCTGGGGGCACTATTGGAGGTTGGGGGGGGCACTGTGGGTGCTGAGGGCTCTCAGGGGATCTGGGGGCACCATGGGAGGTTGATGGGCACTGTGGACTACTATGGGAAGTTGGGGGGCATTGTAGGCCCTGAGGCTTTCAGGGGACTGGGGACACTAATGACGGGACGGGAGATTGATAGGAACTGTAGGTTACTATAGAAGTTTGGAGGACACTGTGGGTACTGAGGGCTCTCTGGGGATCTGGGGACACTATGGGAGGTTGAGGGGCAGTGAGGGCCTCTATAGAACGTTGGGAGGTATTGTAGGCCCTGAGGCTTTCAGTGGATCTGGGCGCACTAACGGAGGTTAATGGGTGCTGTGGGCCACTATGGGAGGTTGGGAGACCCAGAGGCTTCTCCAGGGATCTGGGAGCACTATGGGAGGTTGAGGGGCAATAAGGGTCACTATAGGAGGTTTTTGGGGGGGCACTGTAGATGCTGAGTGCTGTCAGGGGGTCTGAAGGCACTATGGGAGGTTGATGGGAGCTGTGGGCCACTATAGGAGGTTAGGAGGCACTGTGGGCCCTGAGGACTCTCAGGGGATCTGGGGGCACTAGGGGAGGTTGAAAGGCAGTAAGGGTCATTGTGGGAGGCTGAGGGGGCATTGTAAACCTTGAGTACTCCCTGTGGATCTGGAGGCATTATTGGAGGTTGTTGGTTGCTGTGGGCTACTATATGAGGTCAGGAGGCCCAGTGGGCGCTGAGTGCCGCACTATGGGAGGTTGAGGGGCAATGAGGGTCACTATAGGAGGTTGGGGGGGGACTGTAGTTGCTGAGGGCTCTCTGGGGATCTGGGGGCACTATGGGAGGTTGATGGGTACTGTGGAACGTTGGGTGATGAGAGCGTCTGACATCCTACTGTAGTATGTCTATTTTCTGGTCATCCACTGTAATATGTCCAGTTTCTGACCATCTACTGCATTATGTCCAATCTCTGACCATCTACTGCGTTATGTCCAATCTCTGACCATCTACTGCGTTATGTCCAATCTCTGACCATCTACTGCATTATGTCCAATCTCTGACCATCTACTGCATTATGTCCAATCTCTCTACTGTAGTATGTTCAATCTCTGACCATCTACTGCATCATGTTCAGTCTCCATTCTCCTTCTGTAGTACGTCCAGTCCATGACCATCTACTCTAGTAGCACAACGCACATAGGTCAGCCCCTTCATTTCAATAGGCTGCCTTATGTGCAACAAAGTTGCTCATGCAGCTTTTTGCCACATTGAGCCTTGTGCGTTTTTTAGCGTGGAGAGAACTTCCTCCAGGCAAACCTGCCCTTAATCTATCCATGGCTATACATGCTCCAACTTAGAGACTCTCAAAAATAGAGTTAGGACCAAGGGCAGACTGACAACTCATGGGGCCCCTGGGCAATAGGGGATCATGGGGCCCCCGTGTCCTTGCCCAAACTCAAAAAAGCCTATGAAAAAGGTACCAGGGGCATCTCATGGGGCCCCCTACTGACCCCGGGCCCTCGGACAGTGCCCGAGTTTCCAAATGGTCAGTCCGCCCCTGGTAGGACTGCAGTATACAGGGGAGCCTTGGCGTGGGCACTGCGGCTTCCAAATATACTCGCAAATGTGTTTAACTAAACCCTATATATATATACTGTATATAGAAAGTGTACATGGCTATCAGCAGATGTGTGGGGCCCCCCCATGTTCCATGTACCGTCACCGTGATCATTAGTTAATACCGATCATTCCGTATGGAGGAGGACAGCCAGCTGTGTGTACGCAGAATTCAATGTATACACTGTGATTGGTCAATTCCATCCCAAACTTGGAGATTATCCAAAGACAAACTGTGCAACAGAGAGGACATACGTGGCGGCTGGAACTGCTCTGTGTATGTTCACATATAAATATACATGTCCTGTTTGCATTACGCCAAGAACATGTGATCAATACATGGAATGTTTTTTAAAATTACATCTGACCTCCCGCCTTCCCTTCAGTCTTGCCTGGTTGCACCGCCTCCTCCCCCCCACATGGAAGAAAAATATATTTGAAATATATTTTAAAAATTATTCTTCCCAAATATATTGCCATATATTTAAAATGCTACAATTTTGGCCATTTTCAATATATTTCAATATATATATATACTGCATGTTGAAATGCGTTTTTATTACAAAATATCTGAAAAATATTTTTAAAAATACTTTTCAAATATACTGTATGTCTTTAACCACCTCCGCCCGCCCTATAGTCCAATGACGGGTGCAAGGCGGTTCTCTCGTTCTGATAGGATGTCATATGACGTCCTTACATTCTCACCGCGCATGCGTGGCTCAGGGAGCGCGCAGCGGGGCGATCACCGGTGCACTGTGTCCCTCGGACACAGCGGATCACGGAAAGAGCCGAAGATGTTGGCTTGGTCATGTGATGAGCTGTGTCCAATCACAGCTGATCACATGTAAACACGGAAATGTCGGTTATCGGCATTTCTCTCCTCTCGAGCTGTCACGCTGACAGAGGAGAGGAGAGCCGGTAATCGGCTTTCCGCGGAGGGGATGTGTACACTGATCATCAGTGTGTACTGATGATCAGTGTGGCCCCAGAAGTGCCACCTGTCAGTGTCCCTCAGTGCCAGCAGTCAGTGGCCAGTGCCACGTGCCAGTGCTCATCAGTGCCACATCAATGCTACATATCAGTGCCCATCTGAGCTGCCTTTCAATGTCACCCATCAGTGCCAGTCAGTGCCACCTATCAGTGCTGACAATCAGTGCCACCTATCAGTGCCAGTCAGTGTCGCCTATCAGTGCTCATGGGGCCCCCGGGCAATAGGGGATCATGGGGCCCCTGTGTCCTTGCCCAAACTCAAAAAAGCCTATGAAAAAGGTACCAGGGGCATCTCATGGGGCCCCCTACTGACCCCGGGCCCTCAGGCAGTGCCCGAGTTTCCAAATGATCAGTCCGCCCCTGATATATATATATGTATGGCTCACTGGAGCTGCAAGCACTGATGTGAAGTATGACACTGACAATCATATCACCTACTTTCTGTGTGTTTTGGATGCAGAAAAAAAGCAACTGAAACGTATGTAGTGTGAACTGACCCTGAGGGCCGGTTCACACTATAGAAACGCAGTCCAGATGCGTTTATGCATGCACATTGTTTATGCGTTTTTGGCACATTCTGGTGAGTTTTCGATGCATTGCAGTTAATTTTTCTTCAATTTAAATAGGGACATCTGCATGCCAGTGCGTTTAGGTGCATTCCAGTGTGTTTTTTGGTGTGTTTTTGATGTGTTTTCTCACGTTCCAGTACAGTTCTGTGCAGGAAAAATGCAGCCTGTTCTACTTTTTTTCTGTTACTGGATCTCACTGGAACTGCAAGCACTGATGTGAACTATGACACTGACCACCATATCACCTACTTTGAATGCAGAAAAAAGGCATTGAATGAGACCCGAACAGCGGCGGACTGACAACTCATGGGGCCCCCGGGCAATAGGGGATCATGGGGCCCCTGTGTCCTTGCCCAAACTCAAAAAAGCCTATGAAAAAGGTACCAGGGGCATCTCATGGGGCCCCCTACTGACCCCGGGCCCTCGGGCAGAGCCCGAGTTTCCAAATGATCAGTCCACCCCTGGCTGCAATATAATAAACGTTTTCTTTTGGGTATAATACTGCTAAGGGGTGGACTGACAACTCATGGGGCCCCCGGGCAATCGGGGATCATGGGGCTACTGTGTCCTTGCCCAAACTCAAAAAAGCCTATGAAAAAGGTACCAGGGGCATCTCATGGGGCCCCCTACTGACCCTGGGCCCTCGGGCAGTGCCCAAGTTTCCAAATGGTCAGTCCGCCCCTGGACCTGAATGATTTGCATGCAGCTTGAGGTCAATAGACTTCGATGTAAACCGTCCAACATCGCACCTGAATGATATACATGCGACTTGTGTGCGACTTTGTGCAGCAGAAACAATCATCCTTGGTCCAAGCCAAGGTCGCACTCATCCAAAGTCGCATCACGTCGCACTGAAAATCACACAATTTTGAAGTCGCACAAGTGTGAATGGAGCCTAAGGGCTCATTCATGGGTGACTTTGGGGTGCAGTAAAACCCTCTGGTTGACCGCTCTTTTACCACCCCCCCAACAGCTACCCCCTTTAGCTTCAAAAGCAGCATCCAGAGGCATGCTTTGCGACCATGGCAAGAATTCTAAGTAATATTGGTAGCAGCTTACAGTGGGCAAACAAGACCCATGCAAGTTAACACGGCCGATACGCAACTGCGTACAATGCATTCGGTTGCAACACACTAGTGTGGCAATTAAGGGGTTAAAGCGGGTGGCAAGGAAGCAACAGAACACCTTCTCACTGCCTGTTCAATGCTTTCTGAAGAGCGATCCGAACACGGTTCTCTCTTCTCAGAGAGCACCCACCTTAATATACAAAAATAAAACTCCTTCTATAATGAGGTTTCCGCTATTCTGCCCGCGTGCGTTCCGTGGTTGGCAATGGACTGCGAAAAGTGGAGGGGGGGGGGCAGCGTTCAGCGAGTCCGGCAGATGTCGGCGGCCTGTGTACTGTTTTCTATTACTGACACATGTAATTCCAGTTTAGCCTCGACAAGTAACGTCAGAACACTTTCCCTCCTTTCATCCCAGCAGGAGTTCAAGTTGTCAGCGATCAGCGAGCCACAAGGCCTCTCAGATCTCCCCCCTTCTGAGATCACACACATCCGAACCGCGCGCGACTACACCGGGGGAGAAGAAAGAGATTTAAATGGGAGTCAGCAACGTGCTTGACTTCTGAGAATTATCAGTAATGCCCCGACGTTTCATCTCTTCTATTAGGAAAATCACCATAATGGTGGAACATTGACAGCAGATAAGGTACAGGACCCGCGGCGTGACAGCAAGCAGAAAAACCGCCACGTACACGGCTGACATACATACACACAATGGCCAAAAGTGTTGTCCCCACCCTCCAAATCATGTGATTTAGGTGTTCCAATCCCCTCCATGATGTATAAAATCATCACCTAGGCATGCAGACTGCTTCTACAAACATTGGTGAAAGAATGGGTCGCTCTCAGGGGCTCAGTGACTCCAAGCGTGGTCCCGTGATAGGTGGCCACCTGTGCAATAAGTCCATCCGTGACATTTCCTGGCTACTAAATATTCCACGCTCAACTGTTAGTGGGATTATAACAAAGTGGAAGCAACTGGGAACAACAGCCACTCAGCCACCAAGCGGTAGGCTACGTCACATGACAGAGCGGGGTCAGTGTATTCTGAAGCGCACAGTGCGCAGAAGTCGCCAACTGTCTGCAGAGTCAATAGCTAAAGACCTCCAAACTTGGTGTGGCCTTCAGATGAGCCCAACACAGTGCGTAGAGAGCTTCATGGAATGGGTTTCTATGGCCGAGCAGCTGCATCCAAGCCTTACATCACCAAGTTCAATGCAAAGTGTCAGATGCCATGGTGTAAAGCACGCTGCCACTGGACTCTAGAGCATGGAGACGTGTTCTCTGGAGTGTCCAATCAAAAATGCCCATGTACGCAAGCGGTTAAGGAACAGGACTCACAGCATTTTTTTGTGTTCATATGAGTTTGGCCCACCAAAAGTGGAAGCAACTGGGAACAACAGCCACTCAGCCACCAAGTGGTAGGCCACGTCAAATGACAGGGCGGGGTCAGCACATGTTGAAGCGCACAGTGCGCAGAAGTCGTCAACTGTCTGCAGAGTCAATAGCTAAAGACCTCCAAACTTGGTGTGGCCTTCAGATGAGCCCAACAACAGTGAGTAGAGAGCTTCATGGAATGGGTTTCCATGTCCGAGCAGCTGCATCCAAGCCTTACATCACCAAGTGCAATGCAAAGCGTCGGATGCCGTGGTGTAAAGCACGCTGCCACTGGACTCTAGAGCAGTGGAGACGTGTTCTCTAGAGTGACCAATCATGCCTCTCTGTTCGGGAATCCGATTGACGTGTCTGGGTTTGGCGGTTGCCAGGAGAACAGTACTTGCCTGACTGCACTGTGCCAAGTGGCCAAGTGTAAAGTTTGGTGGAGGTGGGATTATGGTGTAGGGTTGTTTTTCAGGGGTTGGGCTTGGCCACCAAGTTCCAGTGAAGGGAACTCTTAAGACGTCAGCACATCAAGACATTTTGGACAATTTCATGCTCCCAATTTTGTGGGAAGAGTTTGGGGATGGCCCCTTCCTGTTCCAACATGACTGCACACCAGTGCACAAAGCAAGGTCCATAAAGACATGGAGGAGCCAGTTTGGGGTGGAAGAACTTGACTGTCCTGCACAGAGTCCTCACCTCAACCCCATAGAACACCTTTGGGATGAATTAGAGTGGAGACTGTGAGCCAGGCCTCCTCCCCCGACATCAGTGCCTGACCTGACAAATGTGCTTCTGGAAGAATGGTCCAGCCTTCCCATAGACACCCTCCTAAACCTTGTGGACGGCCTTCCCAGAAGAGTTGAAGCTGTTATAGCTGCAAAGGGCGGGGGCCAACTCAATATTGAACCCTACGGACTAAGACTGGGGGGCCTCTAAAGGTCATGTGGAAAGTCAGGGGGAGCAATACTTTTTGAAGAATTCAGTTCATGTGTGTGGGAAGGACGGCGGCCCAATACTTTTGGCAATATAGTGTAGATATATATATCTGCCTATCCTGCTAAAAATTTGGAATGTTGTTTGGCCAATCATGTGAATTAGGGACCCCCTGCCGGGCAGCACAGCTTGTTCTGTGACCTCACTTTCCTTTATTGCAGTTAAGCAGCACAGCTTGGTCAGCAGTCCTCTGGTTGGACAATAGGATGCAGCAGAAGAACACCAGTGAGGTCATCTCCCGGCCATCCCCCCACCAAAAACTTTTAGGGAGGGATGCTGGAAGAAGAGTCTGGTTGGCTCATAGTGTGGTCCCTCCCCATCTCAGTCTGAATGTTACAGGAGCAGGGAAAGGATTTGCACGAACTTTGGTTGTTCATTCTTGGGCAAACAGGCAAACTAAATAGGGTGTTCACTCGCCTGACAAAGTGAACCTCCACCTGCAGCCAGAAGTCATTCATTTTGTGGCGGTATAACTTCCGCCACTAAATGAGAGCTTCTCACTGTGGGAGTGGCAAGCATCTTTGCTTGCTAGGGCACAAGCAGCCGCCTGCATCCTAGCAACCAAGGACCTCAGTGGTTGCTAGGACACTTGCAGCCCCACAATCATTGGTTGCTGCGGTGTAACAAAATAACTTATGACACTGAGCAAAAGAAGTGGAGTTCCCTCCCAAAATCCACACAAGTTCCTGACTCTAGATTTTAAGGGGTGCATGTGAAAAAAAATCCCTATGCTGCTTTTTTTTTTTTTGTTTGAGGTCGCCCAAAAAATCCATTACAGGATAAAGGTCTAGTATAGGGGGCAGTCCCCTCTTTCCACCAGCACATAGAGGTCACCATGAAGCATTAGGTGGCAGCGTAGAACTTGTTTATTGGAAGCTGTCAGAGCAGATCCCTGTGATGCCGGGCAGGGGATCTGGAGCTGCCATTCCTGCACATAGCCTTGCTTTGTATCCATCTTGGTAGTTCCCATGCTGGTTTTCAAGAATTTTGAACTGTAAGTGTCCTTTTTTCTTTCAATAAATGTATATTGATGAGGATCCCACGCTCCTGTTTTCTTGAACCATACCAGGCCACATAGGATGGGTGCCTTTACAGAACCTCAACTCTACTATACATCTTTGGGATGAATTGCAACTCCGATTGTCAACCAGGTCTTCTCATCCAACACTAGTACCCGACCTTGCTAATGTTCTCTTGGCTGAATGCTTTCAAATATACTGTATCTGGTGGTAGGTTCACTTCAACCTTTAATTGTAACTGCCATGACACCCAATATGTATGTACTTGTTCTAGGTCACCTTATGCGAGGCCATTATTCAAGCATGCAGCCTGGCTGGCTAGGAAAAGGGACCAGTTCGCTTTCCTGAACCATACCATGCCACATGCCCTCAACATAAAAAGGATACCTTGCCAAGGGGGTACCCATAGCAAAGCACCTTGTTGATGGAGGGTCTCCTACCCCAACCCTGGCCTGGTGGATGTGGGGGTGACTTATGAGAATCCCCCAGCTATATACCAACCCCCTATTTGAATGACTAATGTGGTAACAGTTTGGTGAAGGCCCTTTTCTGTTCCATCATGGCTGTGCCCCTGTGTACAAAGTCAGTTCCATCAAGACATGGTTTGATCAGTTTGGTGTTGAGGAACTCAATTGTCCTTCACAGAACTCTGACCTCAACCCTACTGAACACCTTTGGGATGACTGGCATTTCTGATTGTCAGCCAGGTCTTCTCATCCAACATCAGTACATCACCTCACAAATGTTCTTTTGGCTAAATACCTTAAAATATATCTGATGGAAAAAAAAGGAGTAATGTGCTTAGTGTGGTGAAGGCCCTATTCTGTTTCATCATGACTCTGCCTCTATGTACAAATCCAGCTCCATAAAGACATGATTGGATGAGTCTGATATGGAGGAAGTGGCCTACTCAGAGCCTTGACCTCAACTCTACTATACGTCTTTGGGATGACTTTCAACTCCGATTGTCAACCAATTCTTCTCATCCAGTACCAGCACCTCCCCTCACAAATGTTCTTTTGGCTGAATACCTTGCTGCGGGGTGAAGGCCCTATTCTGTTCCAATATGACTGTGCCTCTATGTACAAAGCCAGCTCCATAAGGACATTATTGGAGGAGTTTGGTGTGGAGGAAGTGGCCTACACAGAGCCTTGACCTCAACTCTACTATACGTCTTTGGGATGACTTTCAACTCTGATTGTCAACCAATTCTTCTTATCCAGTACCAGCACCTCACCTCACAAATGTTCTTTCGGCTGAATACCTTGCTGTGTGGTAAAGGCACTATTCTGTTCCATCATGACTCTGCCTCTATGTACAAATCCAGCTCCATAAAGACATGATTGGATGAGTTTGGTGTCGAGGCAGTGGCCTACACAGAGCATTGACCTCAACTCTACTATACGTCTTTGGGATGACTTTCAACTCCGATTGTCAACCAATTCTTCTCATCTAGTACCTGCACCTCCCCTCACAAATGTTCTTTCGGCTGAATACCTTGCTGTGTGGTGAAGGCTCTATTCTGTTCCATCATGACTCTGCCTCTATGTACAAATCCAGCTCCATAAAGACATGATTGGATGAGTTTGGTGTGGAGGAAGTGGCCTACACAGAGCCTTGACCTCAACTCTACTATACGTCTTTGGGATGACTTTCAACTCAGATTGTCAACCAATTCTTCTCATCCAGTACCAGCACCTCCCCTCACAAATGTTCTTTCAGCTGAATACTTTGCTGTGTGGTGAAGGCTCTATTCTGTTCCATCATGACTCTGCCTCTATGTACAAAGCTGGCTCCATAAAGACATGATTGGATTAGTTTGGTGTGGAAGAAGTGGCCTACACCGAGCTTTGACCTCCACTTTACTATACGTCTTTGGGATGACTTTCAACTCCGATTGTCAACCAATTCTTCTCATCCAGTACCAGCACCTCACCTCACAACTGTTCTTTCAGCTGAATACCTTGCTGTGTGGTGAAGGCCCTATTCTGTTCCATTATGACTGTGCCTCTATGTACAAATCCAGCTCCATAAAGACATGATTGGATGAGTTTGGTGTAGAGGAAGTGGCCTATTCAGAGCCTTGACCTCAACTCTCCTATACGTCTTTGGGATGACTTTCAACTCCGATTGTCAACCAATTCTTCTCATCCAGTACCTGCACCTCAACTCACAAATGCTCTTTTGGCTGAATGCCTTCAAATATATCTGGTGGTAGGTTAGTTGTAACTGCCATGACATCCAATACTTGTTCTGGGTCACCTTTCACACAGGTGGTTCAATTAGGTCCACCTTTCAGTTTGATTTTATCGGAAGCTCCATGTAAGTCTGTTGGGAGGTAGATGTACTTCCATTTACACTTGCTTCCCTCCGAGTCCAAAAAAGAAAATAGAAAAGGTCTTGCTCCTCTTTTGTTTTTCCGAAACTAAATGCGATGGATCCAAGGAAGTTCAATAAAACTAGATGCAAGTCCATTATCATCCGACCACCCATGGATCAAAAATCCATAAAAAACTGAACAGCTATAAAAACATCATCTGTCCCATTTTGCGATTCACCAGGGGATCTGTTCATGAACAAACTGGACGGGGTCCATTTGAAAGGGGCCTCAGGGATGAAGGTCCCGGAGCTCACACCTTTAAGAAGAAGTCAGCATGGACAATGTTAAAGTGAAAAGAAAAAAAAATCTGGGGAAAAAATATGAAAATTTCACATTTTCCGGTTCCAAATAATCATTCTTGTTTTTCAAAGACCGAATTAAAGCGGTCAGCTTCCTGCGTCGTACTCCACGTCTCCATAATGTTCCCGCTATTTAGAAAAAAAAGTAGCGGTGTGAATTAGTAATCACATTTGAATAGCTTGTCCTTGAGCGGACTCCCATTGTTCTACACGTGTTCTTAAAGGTTACAATAATTTCATGCAAATGTTGCAGCAAAATGTTATCATCAAAGGGATGGAAGTGTTTCCATCTCCAGCGTCGGACTGCATGCCGCGGAGCTCCGTGTAGGAAAATTGTCGGAAATGAACAGCAATCACTGCATAGGGCCGACCACAGACGCAAGGCGGAAATCCGAAGAAGGTGAGATTGTATGTTTTGTCAAAAACAATTCATGTCAGGATTTTTTTTTTTTTCAAGAAGCGAACCGCTTGATCGATTTTTAGGGGTGAAACCATTTACAAATATATGTACAAAATATATGTTAAAATTCCTTTTATATATGTTAAAAAAAATCTGAAGAATATATTTCAAAAATGTATATTTTTTAAAATATTTATCATATGTTTATAATATATAAAAAAAAGCATTTCAACATGCAGTATATATTTATTTATATATATTATTATATTATATATATATATTTTATATATATATATATATATATATATATATATATATATATATATATATATATAAAATATTATATTTATTATATTAGAATATTTATAAATTATATTATTATTTATATTATATTTATTTATTGAAATATATGTTGAAATGTATTGAATACGGCCAAAATTGTAGTATTTCAAATATATGTCAATATATTTGGGAAGAATATTTTTAAGATATATTTCAAATATATTTTTCTTCCGTGTGGGTAAGAAACTGCAAACTTGAGGATAAACTTCTCAGCAACTGTATACTGTACAAAAATGTGGTCCAAGAAGATAGCAACTGTCTTTTTTTTAACCACTTGAAGAAGAAGGTAAGATTGTATGTTTGTTGAAAAAAAAATTGTGTCAGGTTTTTTTTATTTTTTTTTCCGGAGAAGCGATCCGCTTGATAGATTTTTAGGGGGTGGAACCATGGATCTGCAAAACTGGAATTTTTTTCGCTGGCTCCATTTGATTGTCCAGTTTGCACAGTGGTGATAAAATGATACATATTTTTCTACAGAGATCTTTTTATAAAAACAAATTGCTGTGCAAATAAATATATATAAATATATATGTATATATGTATATATATATATATATATATGTCTATCTATCTATCTATCTATCTATTATCTATCTATCCATCCATCCATCCATCCATCTATCTATCTATCTATCTATCTATCTATCTATCTATCTATCTATCTATCTATCTATCTATCTATCTATCCATCCATCCATCCATCCATCCATCCATCCATCCATCTATCTATCTATCTATCTATCTATCTATCTATCTATCTATCTATCTATCCATCATCTATCTATCTATCTATCTATCTATCTATCTATCTATCTATCCATCATCTATCTATCTATCTATCTATCTATATGTATATAAATCTCTCTCTCTCTCTCTATATATATATATATATTATTTCAGGTACTTATATAAATATATATGTGTATATATACATATATAGATAGATAGATAGATAGATAGATAGATAGATAGATAGATAGATAGATAGATAGATTTTGAAATATATTGAATACGGCCAAAATTGTAGTATTTCAAATATATTTTTCTTCCATGTGGGTGGGCATCCCATATTCCCCTATATATATATATATATATATATATATATATATATATATATATGTGTATCTATCTATCTATCTATCTATCTATCTATCTATCTATCTATCTATCTATCTATCCATCATCTATCTATCTATCTATATGTATATAAATCTCTCTCTCTATATATATATATATATATTATTTCAGGTACTTATATAAATATATATATATATATACACAGTAGATAGATAGATAGATAGATAGATAGATAGATAGATAGATATGGATAGATAGATAGATAGATAGATAGATAGATAGATAGATTGAAATATATTGAATACGGCCAAAATTGTAGTATTTCAAATATATTTTTCTTCCATGTGGGTGGGCATCCCATATTCCCCTATATATATATATATATATATATATATATATATATATATATATATATGTGTATCTATCTATCTATCTATCCATCATCTATCTATCTATCTATCTATCTATCTATCTATCTATCTATCTATCTATCTATCTATATGTATATAAATCTCTCTCTCTATATATATATATATATATATATTATTTCAGGTACTTATATAAATATATATATATATATACACAGTAGATAGATAGATAGATAGATAGATAGATAGATAGATAGATTTTGAAATATATTGAATACGGCCAAAATTGTAGTATTTCAAATATATTTTTCTTCCATGTGGGTGGGCATCCCATATTCCCCTATATATATATATATATATATATATATATATATATATATATATATATATGTGTATCTATCTATCTATCTATCTATCTATCTATCTATCTATCTATCCATCATCTATCTATCTATCTATCTATCTATCTATCTATCTATCTATATGTATATAAATCTCTCTCTCTATATATATATATATATATTATTTCAGGTACTTATATAAATATATATATATATATACACAGTAGATAGATAGATAGATAGATAGATAGATAGATAGATAGATAGATAGATATGGATAGATAGATAGATAGATAGATAGATAGATAGGTAGATAGATTGAAATATATTGAATACGGCCAAAATTGTAGTATTTCAAATATATTTTTCTTCCATGTGGGTGGGCATCCCATATTCCCCTAAACCCCATCCAAGTTGTTAACCCCTCAATAAAAACAACTAAAAAACCAGCTCAAGGACTGTCTTACTAACTCAGGGTGTAAGATCTGCAAAAATGTGTGATGCCCGCCCAAGCAAAGCTTAGGGGGGAACCCAAATCCAGCGGCTCCCACGGGGGTAGCACTACGCAAGGTTTCGGCTGGAGTTGGGTTTAGATCGGATCCTCTGCAGCTTTGCTGGTGCAGCGAGGGGTTACTCTGTTTAGCCGTCGGTAAAAACCGTGTTTTAGCAAAACACTTCAGGAAATGTTAAATGCAAAGCATGGCAGAGCTCCAACCCTCCCGAGCCGCAGACTCCTCTTCATTAATGTAAATATTGTCTACCAAATATTTGAAAGTTCTGTCATCCGAAATGTTAAATGGCTCCCGGAAAACTCTTCATCCGCTGGCGGGGCGTAGAACGCCGATTGCCAGATACAGCCGCCTCCTTCCAATATGGTCTTAAAGGATACATTCACCTTTTGAAAAAAAAAAAATCATATTGTTGTCCCCCCCCCCCCCCAAAAAAAGAGCATTTTTTTCAGAGGAGTCTGCAGAGCGTTGCATCTGTGATCCGGGTGGAATATCAGGCTTCTGCAGACACGTCTACCAGCTTTGTGCCTGTACCTCTGTATGCCGGCTCTCAGCCCCGTTCACATATCACGTTGCAGGGATTATTATTATTATACAGTATTTATATAGTGCCAAAGGGTTTGCTCAGCGCTGTACAGTAGCAAGGGGGACAGAACATGAGACAAGACAGTAACAATACAATACACGAGGGTTCAAGGGCCCTGCTTTTTCGAGCTTACAATCTAGGAGGGAGGGGAAGGTGGTACAGGAGGAGATGGCTGTGGGGGATGGAGTGGTGGGAGGAGTGGAGGAGGTTAGTTGTTAGGTGAGATCGGTTGTTAGGTGAGGGTGGGATAGGCTTCCCTGAAGAGGAGGGTTTTCAGGGTGCGCCTGAAGGTGAGGAGGGTAGGTGACAGTCTGATGGATTGGGGTAGGGAGTTCCAGAGGATGGGGGAAGTCCTAGAGAAGTCTTGTAATCGGGCATGGGAGGAGGAGACCGGGGAGCTAGAGAGTAGGAGGTCCTGTGAGGAGCGGAGGGCACGGGTAGGGTAGTATCTGGGTATCAGATCGGTTATGTAGTTTGGGGCGGCATTGTGAATGGCTTTGTAGGTCAGATTTAGCAGTTTGAATTTGATGCGTTGGGCAACCGGGAGCCAGTGAAGGGATTGGCAGAGGGGGGAGGCAGATGTGGAGCGGTTGGTGAGGTGGATGAGTCTAGCCGCTGAGTTTAGGATAGACTGGAGTGGGGATAGCGCTCGTTTGGGTAGGCCGGTGAGGAGGGAGTTGCAGTAGTCCAGGCGTGAGATGATGAGGGAGTGTACGAGTTGTTTGGTGGTGTCTGGGGTGAGGAATGTGCGTATCTTGTAGATGTTGCGGAGGTGGAGCCTGCAAGATCTAGATAGCAGTTGGATGTGGGGTAGGAAGGAGAGGTGGGAGTCCAGGGTGACACCCAGGACTTTGGCGTGTGGGGTGGGAGAGATGGTGGCGTTGTTAGTAGTGATGGAGAAGATGGGGGGGGCGCGGGGGGGGAAGACCAGGAGCTCGGATTTGGATAGGTTAAGTTTGAGGAAATGGAGCGACATCCAGTCTGATATGTCGTTTAGGAGGTGAGTGATGCGGGCAGAGAGTGAGGGGGTGAGGTGGGGGGTGGAGAGGTAAATTTGGGTGGTGTCGGCATAGAGGTGGTAGTTGAAGCCGTGGGAGTGAATAAGTTTGCCAAGGGAGGAGGTGTAGATGGAGAAGAGGAGGGGCCCGAGGACAGAGCCTTGGGGGACCCCGACAGAGAGGGGGAGGGAGGGGGAGGTGGCAGTGTTGTAGGTGATGCTGAAGGAGCGTTGTGAAAGGTAGGAGGAGAACCAGGAGAGAGCAGCGTCCTTGATGCCAAGGGAGTGTAGTGATGGGCTGAACCCCCCCGTTCGGTTCTCAGTCGAACATTTGAACCTAACGAAAGTTCGACCACCAACTTCGATCTCAATGCAAGTCTATGGGACTCAAACTTGTAAATTCAAAAGTGCCCATTCTGAAGGCTTCTGTGCAAGTTATTGGCCATAAAAGCGGCGTGGGGGACTTGGGGACTGCCCCGAGGGACATGAATCAGTAAAAAAAAAAGGTTTCAAAAAGAACAGTTTAAAAGGCCTGGTATGACTTTTAAGGGGAAACCCATCCCCAAAAATGGGGGAAAAAGATATACCAGGCTCTTTCAGACCATGTAGGATTTTTAAGGGGAACCCCACCCCACAAAATGGGGGGGAGACTGGGGTGCAAGGGCCTCTTCCCAACAACCCTTGGCTGTGGTTGTGGGGGTCTGCGGGGGAGGGGGATTCAGAATCTGGAAGCCCCCTTTAACAAGATCCCGGCCCCCTCCCCTTGTGAATGAGTATGCGCACATGGTACCATTAACCAAAAAAATGTAAAATTTGAATACAAACACAACAGTTTTTGAGAAGTTTGAAATCCTGGGGGGGGTCAAAGATTTGCGTAGGGAGGAAAGAATCAGGAGAACAGGAGAGAGCAGGGAGGAGGTGCAGGCTGTGCTCTCTCTGCCCTCCAGCTCCTGCTCCTGCCACAGCAGCGATCCTGCATCAGAATTGTCATAGAGGGACTGTGCAGGGTTTCCTCACCTGCTCCCATCTCCTCTCAGCAGAGAGGAGATGGAAGCAGGTAAGAAAACCTTGGGGAATCAAAGATTTGCGGTTGGAGGAGGGATTTCAGGGGGGGAGGGACTTGTACTGGGAGGAGGGAGATTTTTGTTGGAGGTGAAGGGGCCCCATTTGGAGAATTTCTACCACTACGAGCTGACAGGAGTAGTGACAGTAGCATCACTTACTCCTGTCATCTTAGTGCAGGAATCAGGAGAACAGAGGAGAGCAGGGAGGAGGTGCAGGCTGTGCTCTTTCTGCCCTGCAGCTCCTGCCACTGTCACAGCAGCGCTCCTGCATCAGAATTGTCAGAGCGGGACTGTGCAGGGTTTCCTCACCTGCCCCCATCTCCTCTCAGCAAAGGGGAGATGGGGGCAGGTAAGGAAACCCTGGGGGTCAAAGATTTGTGGTGGGGGGAGGGATTTCAGCAGTGGGGTGGGGGGGGGGGGTTGTACTGGGAGGAGGGGGATTTTTCTTTGGGAAGAATTTTGGCTTGGGGGGGGGGATTAGCATGCAGTTTACTGCTTGATTTTGTTAGGATGGGAGAATTCTGCTCCCATGTAATGCTCATACATCTTGGGCAAGGGGGGGGGTGCAGTTTGGCATCTTCTTTCTGGATGCTAGATGACCTTGTCCTGGCACTGGATGAAATGGACCCTTGTAGTCTCCACCAGAACACCTTCTGACAGGGTGACAACACAGGTGCATAATTGAGAGACAGGGACAGAGCGTTGTCACCCTATAAAAGGAAATGCCTGAAGGAAGTCCTTCGAGGCAGGATCACCAAGGCTTATTTTAACGAGATTGATGTTTGAAATGACATGAAGACGTTGGAGCTGATAGGAGAATTCAGTGTTTCGGGTTTATATCTAGGAGCGATCGGTGGGAAGACGATCAGATGTCTCTCTGTTCTGACTCGTCTGCTCCGGAGATGTGCCGAAGCACGGGGACGTTTCTGCCACTGTAACATCTGCTTCCCCTCGCACCCTCCTTGGGCGCTCGGGCTGGCATCTGGAGCGCTGCCTTCGGGCTCATCGGGAGGTTACCTTTCTCAGTGCTCGCCGGCCCACCCGCCATTCAAAGGAGGTTTCCGTGTCAGAGGACAACGAGATCGGATTTTAAAGCTCTGAGATATTTTTAGACAAAAATAAACCAAAATCGCACAAAAAAAGACATTTCAAAGTTTAATCGACGCAGATCGACCACTGGGGCTTTTTATTTTTTGCTAAACAAATAAAAAAGACCAAAGATTTTTTTAAAAAAAGTTTTTCTTTGTTTCCATTATAAGATTTTGCAAACAGGTCATTTTTCTCCTTCACTGATGTGCGTTGATGAGGCTACACTGATAGGCGGCACTGATGGGCACTGATAGGCAGCACTGATGGACACTGAGGAGATGGCACGGATAGACAACACTGATGGGCACTGATAGGCTGCACTGATGAGGGGGCACTAGTGGGAAATGATGAGGAGACACTGATTATGCTGTACTGATATGCAGCACTGATGGGCACTGATAGGCAGCACTGAGGGGCACTGATGAGATGGCACAGATAGGCAACACTGATGGGCATTGATAGGCTGCACTGATGAGGTGGCACTGATGAGGCGGCACTGGTGGGCATTGATGAGGAGACACTGATATGCAGCACTGATGGGCACTGATAGGCTGCACTGATGCGGTGGCACTAATGAGGCGGCACTGATGGGAATTGATGAGGAGACACTGCTGATGCTGTACTGATATGCAGCACTGATGGGCACTGAAGAAGTGGAACTGATGAGGCGACACTGGTGGGCATTGATGAGAAGACACTGATGATGCTGCACTGATATGCAGCACTGATGGGCACTGATAGGCTGCACTGATGAGGTGGCACTAGTGGGAAATGATGAGGAGACACTGATGATGCTGTACTGACATGCAGCACTGATGGGCATTGATAGGCAGCACTGATGAGGTAGCACGGATAGGCAGCACTGATGGGCACTGACAGGCATCACTGATGGGCACTGATGAGGTGGCACAGATAGGCAACACTGATGGGCACTGATAGGCAGCACTGATGGGCACTGATGAGGTGGCACGGATAGGCAACACTGATGGGCACTGATAGGCTGTACTAATGAGGTGGCACTAGTGGGAAATGATGAGGAGACACTGATGATGCTGTACTGATATGCAGCACTGATGGGCACTGATGAGGTGGCACAGATAGGCAACACTGATGGGCACTGATAGGCAGCACTGATGGGCACTGATGAGGTGGCACAGATAGGCAACACTGATGGGCACTGATAGGCTGCACTGATGAGGCGGCACTAGTGGGAAATGATGAGGAGACACTGATGATGCTGTACTGATATGCAGCACTGATGGGCATTGATAGGCAGCACTGATGGGCACTGATGAGGTGGCACGGATAGGCAGCACTGATGGGCACTGATGAGGTGGCACAGATAGGCAACACTGATGAGGTGGCACGGATAGGCAACACTGATGGGCACTGGATAGGCAGCACTGATGGGCACTGATGAGATGGCATGGGTAGGCAACACTGATGGGCACTGATAGGCTGCACTAATGAGGTGGCACTGATAAGTTGGAACTGGTGGGCATTGATGAGGAGACACTGATGATGTTGTACTGATATGCAGCACTGATGGGCATTGATAGGCTGCACTGATGTGCAACACTGATGAGGTGGCAGTAGTGGGCATTGATAAGAAGGCATTGATGATGCTGTACTGATATACAGCAATGATGGGCATTGACAGGTGGCACTGATGTGCAACACTGATTGGTGGCACTGATGGGTGGCACTGCTGGGCACTGCTGGGCACTGGTGGGTGGCACTGCAGGTCCCTGATAATCAGTGCAGATCTGCTCTGTGACATTTGCTGGTTATCGGCGGTACTTTCCTCACGCTGTCACAGGGTCAGTAAAGTGCTGCCAATAACCGGCAACTGTATTTGCTTTGTGATGTGCTGTGTCATGGGACACGTGGTAAGAGGCCGCTGTGATTGGCTTTATACCTTGTCATGTGATCTGCTGTGTCATGGGACACGTGGTAAGAGGCCGCTGTGATTGGCCTTATACCTTGTCATGTGATCTGCTGTGTCATGGGACACGTGGTAAGAGGCCGCTGTGATTGGCCTTGTCATGTGATCTGCTGTGTCACAGACAGCGCCGTGTGCACGCTACTGGGGGCACGTTCTGGGAAGAGTATCTCATCAAATATGACATTTTAGTTGCAGGGGAGAACTAAAATCTGACTTGTATCTCAGCGCAGACTTCTGGGAAAATGGGCGAGCCGATCACACTAGCAGGAGATGATGTTGCTGGGGAAGGTGAGGGGGGGTTCTGCACACAATCTGTGCACAGAACACCTCCAGGCTGCCATATTGAATTTTACAGCAAATGACAGACTGAAAAGGAATTTATAATAACATTCAATTACAATATGATTTATGTAGCAATTATATTTGCTATATTAATGTTTTTTCTTATCTCCTATTTTTTTTGTCAGCCGTGAAAGTGGACTTACCCTTTAAGCCCCTTCAGAAGAAGTCCGGAAGTGACTAAACGCGTCAGTGTACGAGACATCTGACGTAATACGCTAAACCGGAAGTAGCGGCACGGCCATTTTGAGAACTGGAAAAACGTGGTTTTGAGCCATGTAGGCTGCTGAGACTGGTCTGGAAATGTTATGCTGTACTAAACTATCCCCAATGTAAGATATTGATTAAATTTCTTTATATATATACTACATGGGTCTCTTCTTTACCTTTATGAGGAATTTGGGGAGTTGAAGGTTACTATATATATATGATGGGTGGAAGCTTGGAAGTGACTGCTGTATACATCCTGCTAAGCTTGATATTACTCCATGAGGGTAATTGCATTTAATCTCACTATTAAGAGGTGGTCACGGAGTGTTCAATTCACTGATTTATTGATTGATTTGTTTCACTTTATGTGGTTTTATTGATTTATATAATTCATATAATATATATATATATGTATATATATATACAGTTGCAAGAAAAAGTATGTAAACCCCTTGGGATTATGTGGAGTTTTGCATGAATTGGGCATAAAATGTGCTCTGAACGTCATCTAAGTCACAACAATAGAAGAACACAGTCTGGTGAACATAATACTACACAAACATTAGATGTTGCCATGGTTTAATTGCACATAACATGTAAACATTCACAGTGCAGGGAGGAAAAAGTATGTGAGGCCCTTGCTTAATGACTTCTCCCAGAGCTAATTGGAGCCTGGAGTGAGCCAACCTTGACTCCAATCAGTGTGATGATATTGGATGTGTTGCTGACAGCTGTCCTGCCCTTAAAAAACACACACCTGTTTTGGGTTTACTGGTTTCAAGAAGCACTGTCTGATGTGGACCATGCCTCACAGAAAAGAGCTCTCAGAAGACCTACGATCAAGAATTGTTGACTTGCATGAAGCTGGGAAGGGTTACAAAAGTATCTCCAAAAGCCTTGATGTTCATGTGTCCACGGTAAGACAGACTGTCTACAAATGGAGAAAGTTTAGCACTGTTGCTACTCTCCCAAGGCGTGGTCGTCCTGTAAAAATTACTGCAAGAGCACAGCACAGAATGCTGCATGAGGTAAAGAAGAATCCCAGAGTGTCAGCTAAAGACCTACAGAAATCTCTGGCACATGCTAACATTTTTGTTGACACATCTACAATAAGGAAAACATTAAACAAGAATGGAGTACATGGGAGGACACCACGGAGGAAGCCATTGCTGTCCAAAAAGAATATTGCAGCATGTTTAAAGTTTGCAAAAGAGCACCTGGATGTTCCACAGCACTACTGGCAAAATATACTGTGGACAGATGAAACCAAGATTGAGTTGTTTGGGAAGAACACACAACACTATGTGTGGAGAAAAAAAAAGGCACAGCACACCAACATCAAAACCTCATCCCCACTGTGAAACATGGCGGAGGGAGCATCATGGTTTGGGGCTGCTTTGCTGCCTCAGGGCCTGGACGGATTGTTGTCATTGATGGGAAAATGAATTCCAGAGTTTATCAAGACATTTTGCAGGAAAACGTACGACCATCTGTAAGCCAACAGAAGCTCCGCAGAGGATGGGTGATGCAACAGGACAATGACCCAAAGCATACAAGTAATTCAACAAAACAATGGCTGCAACAGCACAGAATACGCCTTCAGGAGTGGCCCAGTCAGAGTCCTGACCTCAACCCGATTGAAATGCTGTGGCATGACCTTAAGAGAACGATTCACACCAGACATCCCAAGAATATTGCTACACTGAAAAGTTTTGTGAAGAGGAGTGGTCCAAAATGACTCCAGATCGTTGTGCAGGTCTGATCTGCAACTACAGGAAACGTTTGGTTGAGGTTATTGCTGCCAAAGGAGGGTCAACCAGTTATTAAGTCCAAAGGTTCACATACTTTTTCCTCCCTGCACTGTGAATGTTTACATGTTATGTGCAATTAAACCATGGCAACATCTAATGTTTGTGTAGTATTATGTTCAGCAGACTGTGTTCTTCTATTGTTGTGACTTAGATGACGTTCAGAGCACATTTTATGCCCAATTAATGCAAAACTCCACGTAATCCCAAGGGGTTCACATACTTTTTCTTGCAACTGTATATATATAAAATATATATAATATATTTTATATATAATATATTTTATATATATATATATATATATATATATATATATAAAAAATATAATATATATATATACATAAAATATAATATAATATATATATATATATATATATATATATATATATATATATAAAATATAATATATATATATATATAAAATATAATATATATATATATATAAAATACAATATGTATATATATAAAATATAATATATATATATATATAAAATATATATAAAAATATATATATATAAAATATATATATATAAAATATATATATATATATATATATATAATTTTTTTTTTTTTAATTATTGTTTGAGTGTTGTTTAATTATTGTTTTTCACGTTTATTGAAGTGTACACAGAGTGATCTTTGTGTCACTCACAGTTGAATCTGGTTATTTATTATTTATTTATTTTGCACCTATTAGGTATATACTAATTTGTTTAAAGGTATATACATGTAAGTGAATTTTTTGAAGGTAATACACTATTTTAGTTTATATTTTCTCGAAGGTATTACGTGGTCTGGAATGGAGAAATAAGTTGGACGCACTGAATTGAAATATTTTGGTGGACTACCCCTATTTGGATATTATATTTGGACAATAATTTTTGAACTTTTTATTTTTTTTACTTTATTTTATTAATTTATATTTATATTGTTTGATTTTTGATTTAAGGGTTTTTTGAGTTTCACAAAGAGAAAGGGTTTTATTATTACCCTTTAAGCCCCACCTTTGACCCCAGTTGCCAAAGACAAACCTGTAGCGCTCTCTTCCTTTTATAAAGGAAATGTATGCGTTTGAGCGGAGTGTTCCTTTAAGTGCTTGGCAGCAGCGGTCGACGCGACTATAGCCAGTCTATCCGTTCTTCCTCGAGCGATGCCAATTATTTCGCTCATGACTCCGGTAATCTGGAGCAGAAGAAGGGAGACGGCGGCTTAATTGACACGGCTGATGGCGGCGGCCACGCCGGGGAAAGACAGCCGACAAACCTGATTTGCTGAATGTCGGGGACTGGGGGATGATCAGAATAAACCCTGGCACCTTCTCAGCGAGGCCGGAACAGCGGCTATTTCTCAGTCGTGCCGCCGGGGGGGAGGGGGGGGGGTTGGGTTGAGATCGGCTGATTCCCCCAAGAGCCGCGGAATCCATATTGTGGATGCAACGCGGAGCGCAGTTATCATCAAAACAGGTAAACTGCAGTCTGTAAAGTCAATGAAGCGTCACCGCCGTGTCAGCTCCCTTGTCTCTCTTTCACGCTGGAAGACTGCTGTGGGAGACGCAAAGCCAGAAAAAAAAGAATCTGTCACTTTTTATTCATGATATATATATATATTTTAGAAGGAGAGGATTCAGCTTCTATATTTCGTGCCGAGGATGGCGGGACAGCGCAGAGCCGACTCTGCCATCGCAAAGGATTATGGGAAAGGGGCACAGGGAGCAGGCGTCATACTTTAGCCTCATGCGCACTGAGCGTTTGCCCGGCGCTTCTGAGCGCCTTTGTCCTGGCAGGAGACAAAAAACGCCTAAAAATCACCTAAAGCCGCGTGTTGAGCGTTTGGGCATTCATTCCATTGGCCAGAATATTAATTGATTCCTCGAATGAACACTCAAGCGCTAAACCCGCCTAGCATTTCGGCGCATTTAGGATAGTTTAGGCAGGAAAGGCTGAATGCTTAAATCCTTGAGGTGCCTAAATGCATTTGCAAAGTGTGCTTTTACCCCCCGGTTCACATATATGTGGCCGTGTGGGCCACGTTTTGCGCAGGCACGAGAGCCCATTCATTTCAATGGACTCTGGTGCCCCGGGACACGCAGGGAAAAAGTCCCTGCACTTCTTGTGAAAACGCAGTTGAGGTTCCCAGTACGATTGCGTTTTCCAGTGCGGGCGGCGTGCCATTAGAATTAATGGCACCTCCCCGCGGGTCTGCATTCCTCTGTGCAGGTGGTGCGGCTGAACGGATTTTCGTGCGGATCCGCAGCGGCACCACCCGCACATATGTGAATCTAGCCTTGAGGCTGCTTTTACCTCCAGCTTAGAAATGTGCCTAAAACCACATTTTGCAAACACGTTTAGGCAGGGCCGGTGCTAGACTATTTTGAGCCCTAGGCAAGACCAGATACTTACATAGTTACATAGTTAGTCTGGCTGAAAAAAGACAAAAGTCCATCCAGTTCAACCAATAAAAAAAAAAAAAGTTATAATCCTACACCCACAGTTGATCCAGAGGAAGGCAAAAAACCAGCAAAGCACGATCCAATTTGCTCCTGCAGGGAAACAATTCCTTCCTGATCCCCCGAGAGGCAATCGGATATTCCCTGAATCAACTTTACCTATAAATGTTATATCCAGTTATATTCTGTGTATCCAAGAAACAATCCAGGACTTTCCTACAGCAATCCACTGAGCTGGCCACAACCAACTCTTGAGGGAGTCTATTCCACATTCTCACAGCTCGCACTGTGAAGAAACCTTTCCATATTTGGAGATGACATTTCTTTTCCTCCAGACGTAAAGAGCGCCCCCTTGTCCTCTGTGATGACCTCAGGGGGAATAACTCTACACCGAGTTCACTATATGAACCACTGATGTATTTATACATGGAGATCATATCCCCCCTTATGTATTATACATGGAGATCATATCCCCCCTTATGTATTATACATGGAGATCATATCCCCCCTTATGTATTATACATGGAGATCATATCCCCCCTTATGTATTATACATGGAGATCATATCCCCCCCTTATGTATTATACATGGTGATCATACCCCCCCTTATGTATTATACATGGAGATCATATCCCCCTTATGTATTATACATGGAGATCATATCCCCCCTTATGTATTATACATGGTGATCATACTCCCCCTTATGTATTATACATGGAGATCATATCCCCCCTTATGTATTATACATGGAGATCATATCCCCCCCTTATGTATTATACATGGAGATAATATCCCCCCTTATGTATTATACATGGAGATCATATCCCCCTTATGTATTATACATGGAGATCATACCCCCCCTTATGTATTATACATGGAGATCATATCCCCCCTTATGTATTATACATGGATATCATATCCCCCCTTATGTATTATACATGGAGATCATATCCCCCTTATGTATTATACATGGTGATCATATCCCCCCTTATGTATTATACATGGAGATCATATCCCCCTTATGTATTATACATGGTGATCATATCCCCCCTTATGTATTATACATGGAGATCATATCCCCCTTATGTATTATACATGGTGATCATATCCCCCCTTATGTATTATACATGGAGATCATATCCCCCCTTATGTATTATACATGGAGATCATATCCCCCCTTATGTATTATACATGGAGATCATATCCCCCCTTATGTATTATACATGGTGATCATATCCCCCTTATGTATTATACATGGAGATCATATCCCCCCCTTATGTATTATACATGGAGATCATATCCCCCCTTATGTATTATACATGGAGATCATATCCCTCCTTAATCTCCTCTTCTCAGTAGAGAATACATTCAGTTCCTCTAATCTTTCCTCATAGCTGATCTCCTCCATGCCTCTTATCAGTTTGGTTTCCCTTCTCTGTACTTCCTCCAGTTCCCCAGTGTTCTTTTTGTGAATTGGTGCCCAAAACTGAACTGCATATTCCAGATGAGGTCTCACTAATGATTTGTACTGGGGGGGGGGGGGAATGATATCTCTTTATCGCTTTAGAAACCGCAGCTTGGCATTGCATGCCATTATTAAGCATGTGATCTACCAGAACCCCCAGATCCTTCTCCACCATTGACTCCCCCAGTTGTAACCCCCCCCTAGTATGTATGATGCATATTCTTAGCCCCCAAGTGTAGAACTTTACATTTATCAACATTAAACCTCTTTGGCCCCATAGTTGCCCACAGAGCATTGAGGTCGGCTTGTAAATTGGAGACATCCTGTAAGGACGTTATTCCCCGGCACAGCTTGGTGTCATCTGCAAAGACTGAAATGGGATTTATAATCTCAGACCCTATATTGTTTATAAATATATTAAAAAGTAAGGGTCCCAACACTGAACCTTGGGGTACCCCACTAATAACCCTGAACCTTGGGGTACACCACTAATAACACTGAACCTTGGGGTACACCACTAATAACACTGAACCTTGGGGTACACCACTAATAACACTGAACCTTGGGGTACCCCACTAATAACCCTGAACCTTGGGGTACACCACTAATAACACTGAACCTTGGGGTACTTCACTGACACCCCCAGACCATTCAGTATGAATCATTAACCACTACTCTCTGAATACCATCTTTTAGCCAGTTTTCTATCCATTTACATTCAGATTTTTCCAAGCCTGTAGACTTTACCTTACACATTAGCCGTGTGTGGGGAACGGTGTCAAACGCTTTTGCAAAATCCAAGTATACCACGTCCACCGCCACCCCTCTGTCCAAGTATACCACATCCACCGCCACCCTTCTGTCCAAGTATACCACATCCACCACCACCCCTCTGTCCAAGTATACCACGTCCGCAGCCATCCCTCTGTCCAAGTATACCACATCCACCGCCACCCTTCTGTCCAAGTATACCACATCCACCACCACCCTTCTGTCCAAGTATACCATGTCCACCACCACCCCTCTGTCCAAGTATACCACGTCCACCGTCACCCCTCTGTCCAAGTATACCATGTCCACCACCACCCCTCTGTCCAAGTATACCACGTCCGCAGCCATCCCTCTGTCCAAGTATACCACGTCCACAGCCATCCCTCTGTCCAAGTATACCATGTCCTCAACCACCCCTCTGTCCGAGTATACCACGTCCACCGCCACCCCTCTGTCCAAGTATACCATGTCCACCACCACCCCTCTGTCCAAGTATACCATGTCCACAGCCACCCCTCTGTCCAAGTATACCACGTCCACAGCCACCCCTTTGTCCAAGTATACCACGTCCAACGCCACCCCTCTGTCCATGTATACCGCTTCCCCAGCCATTGCTCTGTCCAAGTACACCACATCCACCGCCATCCCTCTGTCCAAGTATACCACATCCACCACCATCCCTCTGTCCAAGTATACCACATCCACCGCCACCCCTCTTTCCAAGTATACCATGTCCACCACCACCCCTCTGTCCAAGTATACCACATCCACAGTCCCCCTCTGTTGAAGTATACCACGTCCACCGCCACCCCTCTGTCCAAGCATACCATGCCCACAGCCACTCCTCTGTCCAAGTATATCACGTCAACAGCCACCCCTCTGTCCAAGGTTTTGCTCACCTCCTCATAAAAGAAATCAGATTTGTTTGACAACTTCTGTCTTTCATGAATCCATGCTGTCTGTTGCTTAAAATATTTTTTTCCAGCAAGAACTCCTCTATGTGGTCTTTTATTAAACTCTCCAGTATCTTCCCGACTATAGAAGTTACACTAACAGGTCTATAATTACTTAGTAAAGATTTTGACCCCTTTTTAAATATTGGCACCACATTGGCCTTACATCAGTAACGTGGTACTATGCCAGTCAGCTACTTGCAACCCCCCCCCCCAAATAAAACCCAAAACTTAACCTGCAGTTCTACTTCACCCCTCCTAGCACAAATCATCTCCCCCAAATCCCCACTTCTAGCATAACCCTCTTCAAATTACCTGTCCCAGTACAAATCCTTCCTCCCCACCCAAATCCCCCCTCCTAGCACAAATCCCCCCCTCCTAGCACAACCCTCCCAATACCCCCTCCTAACATAATTTTCCACCCAATCCTCCACCACCTACACAACCCCCCACCCCCAATCCCCTTTCCTAGCACACATTACCCCCCAATCCCCTCTCCTAGCACAAACAATGAGCAAGGTTGGGGTGGAGGAACTTGACTGGCCTGCACAGAGTCCTGACCTCAACCCCATAGAACACCTTTGGGATGAATTAGAGCGGAGACTGTGAGCCAGGCCTCCTCCCCCGACATCAGTGCCTGACCTGACAAATGTGCTTCTGGAAGAATGGTCCAACCTTCCCATAGACACCCTCCTAAACCTTGTGGATGGCCTTCCCAGAAGAGTTGAAGCTGTTATAGCTGCAAAGGGCGGGGCCAACTCAATATTGGACCCTACGGACTAAGACTGGGAGGACATCAAAGTTCATGTGTGTGGAAAGCCAAGCGGCCCAATACTTCTGGAAATATAGTGTATATATATATATAGATGCATTGGTCAAAAAAAATTAAACAAACATTTTTAATCAGAGTCTAGCATGAAGTCAATGAAACTCCTGGGATATTGATCTGGTCAGGTAAGTAGCAGAGGGGGTTGTTAATCAGTTTCAGATGCTTTGGTGTTAATGAAATAATGAAATTAACAACAGGTGCACTAGATGGGCAACAATGAGACAAGCCCCAAAATAGGAATAGTGTTACAGGTGGAGGCCACTGACATGTTTTTTCCCTACTCATCTTTTCTGACTGTTTTCACTCGTTTTGCATTTGGCTAGGGTCAGTGTCACTACTGTACAAAAAATGGCCACTGCCCCAGTCTATAACTGGCTTTTGCAGTAAGGGCAAATGAACAAGCAATGCATGTTAAAAGAAAAAAGAGAAAAGATAGTTCCTGGTCAACTTGCCAGCCAGCTTGCCAACAACCGAATTAACCTGTCTAACAGTATGCGTTAAAAATGGGTTTAGTTAGCACATATTTGAAAATACATATGTAAGCCACAGAGCCAGGTCATGGCACCCTGATATTCTGTACATGTGACAGACATGAAAGGGTCTAGAGAAGCCGTGGAGAACGTTCTGCTGCCTGTAACATGGTTCAGCATTATCGTTTTGGTGGTGGGTCAGTGATGGTCTGGGGAGGCATATCCATGGAGGGACGCACAGACCTCTACAGGCTAGACAATGGCACCCTGACTGCCATTAGGTATCGGAATGAAATCCTTGGACCCATTGTCAGACCCTACGCTGGTGCAGTGGGCCCTGGGTTCCTCCTGGTGCAGTGGGTCCTGGGTTCCTCCTGGTGCAGGGGGTCCTGGGTTCCTCCTGGTGCAGGGGGTCCTGGGTTCCTCCTGGTGCAGTGGGTCCTGGGTTCCTCCTGGTGCAGTGGGTCCTTGACTCCTCCTGGTGCAGTGGGTCCTTGACTCCTCCTGGTGCACGACAATGCCCAGCCTCATGTGGTGAGAGTATGCAGCCAGTTCCTGGAAGATGAAGGAATTGATACCATTGAATGGCCATCACACTTGCCTGACCTAAATCCAATAGAACACCTCTGGGATATCATGTTTTGGTCCATCCGCCGCCGCCATGTTGCACCTCAGACTGTCCAGGAGCTCAGTGATGCCCTGGTCCAGATCTGGGAGGAAATACTCCAGGACACCATCTGTCCTCCGATTAGGAGCCTCCCTCGACGTTGTCACGCATGCATACAAGCACAGCATACTGTGTGTATATATATATATATATATATACAGTATTATATTGTACTGTGTAAAAGGTTTAGGCAGGTGTGGAAAAATGCTGTAAATGAAGAATGCTTTCAGACATAGAAGTGTTAATAGTTTATTTTTATCAATTAACAAAATGTAAAGTAAATGAAGAGAAGAGAAATCCAAATCCAGTCAATATTTGGTGTGACCGCCCTTTGCCTACTCCTAGGTAGACTTGCACACAGTTTGTGAAGGAACTCAGCAGGTAGGTTGTTCTATGTACATCTTGGAGAACTAAGCACAGATCTTCTGTGGATGTCGGCTGCATCAGATCCTTCTGCCTGTTCATGTCATCCCAGACAGACTCCATGATGTTGAGATCAGGGCTCTGTGGGGGCCAAACTATCACTTCCAGGACACCTTGTAATTCTTTACACTAAGGATAGTTCCTAATGACATTGGTTGTATGTTTGGGGTGGTTGTCCTGTTGCAGAATAAATTCTGGGCCAATCGCAGGCCTCCCTGATGGCCTGATGGATAAATATCTGCCTGTATTTCTCAGCATTGAGGACACCATTGATCCTAACCAAATCTCCAACTCCATTTGCAGAAATGTAATCCCAGATATGCAAAGAACCTCCGCCATGCTTCACAGTTTTGCTCGCAGGCACTCATTATTGTACCGCTCTCCAGCCCTTCACCAATAAAACGCCTACAGCCTATGCTACAGCCAAATATTTCACAGTTTGACTCATCAGTCCAGAACACCTGCTGTCATTTTTCTGGAGCCCAGTTGCTATGTTTTCATGCATAGTTGAGTCATTTAGCCTTGTTTCCATGTCGGAGATGTGGCTTTTTAGCCGCAATTCTTCCATAAAGACCACTTCTGGCCAGACTTCCCTAGACAGTAAAAGGTGCACCTGGGTCCAACTGGTTTGCACCAGTTCTGTGCTGATGGGACTGCTGGACATCTTCCGATGTGGAAGGAAAGTAAGCATGATGTGTCTTTCATCTGCTGCATTGTTTCCTTGGCTGACCACTGTGTTTATGGTCCTCAACATTGCCTGTTTCTTTGTGCTTCTTCAAAAGAGCTTGAAAAGCGCATCTTGAAACCCCAGTCTACGTTAAAATTTTTGCCTGGTAGAGACCTTGTCAATGCAGTATAACCACCTTGCGTCTTGTTGCTGTGCTCAGTCCTGCCATGGTGTATGACCTGAGACATGCAACGGTCTTCCACAACCTCACCTAAGTAGCAGAGTTTGGCTTTTCCTCACCCAGTACAGCTTTTTCTGTTTCAGTTCATGAATGTTTGAGCCTACATATGAAATTGATGATCATTAGCACCTGCTTGCTATAATTGGTTAATCATACGCCTGACTCTAATCCTACAAAATCCCTGAACTTGTAACAAAAGTGTACAAGTGAACAAAGTGGGCAAGTGTAAGAACTGATGCTGGTTTGAAGCCAAAGGGTAATCACACCAAATATTGATTTGATTTAGATTTTTCTTCTGTTTTCTCACTTTGCATTTTGTATATTGGTAAAAATAAACAATTAAAATATTTATTTGCTGAAAGCGTTCTTACTTTACAGCAGCCTGCATTAAATGGCGGATCACAGTCTGGATCCGGGCCTACTGAGATCAGTCTGGACCATCAGCCCACCGCTCTGCTGTTCTGGATCCTCACTAAGCTGCAGTCGTTGGTTGTTAGGACTGCCAGCATCATAGCAACCATCGATGTCATGTTTGTGCCCCGCCCCCTGAAGCACACTTCGCCTCCCAGTTCCTGCCCCTGCCTAGCTCTAATCGACTCTACTGATCTATTGTGACACTTTGATGGGGGAATCTGATATATGGGGACACTCTTATGGGGGGAAATCTCATGTATGGGAGCTTCTGATGGGGACACCAGATGTAAGGGAGCACTGTAATTTTTATAGCTAATATATGTGAGCACTATAATAGGGGAATCTGATATATGGGGGTTTCCTGATGGACACACCTGATATGAGGGCACACTGGTGGGGGAACCTCATGTATGGTGACACCAGATGTATGGGGCCACTCTGATGGGGACACCTGATTTAAGGGGGTACTCTGATGGGGACACCTGATATAAGGGAATACTCTGAAGGGGACACCTGATATAAGGGGGCACCCTGATGGGATACACCTGATATAAGGGGATACTCTGAAGGGAACACCTGATATAGGGGGGCACCCTGATGAGGACACCTGATGTAAGGAGGCACCCTGATGGGAACACCTGATGTAGGTGGGAAAACTGATAGGGTCACCTAAAGTAAGTGGGCAAACTGATAGGAACCTGATATGAGGACACACTGATGGGGGAACTTAATGTATGGCGACACCTGATGTATGAAAGCACTCTGATGGGACACCTGATTTAAGGGGGTAGTCTGATGGAGGCACCTGATATATAGGGATACTCTGATGGGGGCACCTAATGTAAGGGTGTGCTCTAAATAGGACATATGATAAAAGGGGGTACTCTGATGAGAGCAATTGAACTAAGAGGTACTGTGATGCGGACACCTGATATATGAAAGTACTCTGATAGGGACACCTGATATATGGGGATACTCTGAAGGGGACACCTGGTATAAGGGGGTACCCTGATGGGGACACCTGATGTAGGTGGGCAGACTGATAGGGACACCTAAAGTAAGTGGGCAAACTGATAGGGACACCTGATATGGAGACACATTGATGGGGGAACCTCATGTATGGCGACACATGATATATGAGAGCACTCTGATGGGGACACCTGATTTAAGGGGGTAGTCTGAGGAAGACACCTGATATATAGGGGTACTCTGATGGGGACACCTAATGTAAGGGTGTACTCTAAATAGGACATTTGATATAAGGGGGTACTCTGATGGGAGCAACTGAACTAAGAGGTACCTTGATGGGGACACCTAATGCAAGGTGGTTCTATTTTCTTTTACTTAACCTCCTCACGCCGGTGTCTGGGCCTAGACGCTGAGCAGCCGCACATTTGCGCGCAATTAACAAAAACCATATTTGCTGAGAGCGTGCACCCTGCGCGCTTCCAGCAAACATGTCCGGTACTCACAAAAAGGTCCCGGTCTTCTCTTTCGATCAGGACCTTTCCCGATCATGTGATCGTCGTGATGACGCGTCACGGCGGTCACATGATCCCTAAACCACGCCCCGCCCGTCCCGCCTCCCGGCTTCTAAAACTCTTAAAGGGCCGGGAGGCACCGGTGGGAAGGGGTTAAAAAGAGAGATTCAGACCTCGGATGGAGGAAATAGTTTAATGACCGGACCTCATTGAATATTAACTCCTGCTTTACAGCATTTCTTCACGCCTACACATTCATACACAGCAACTCAGGCTTGTGCTTAAAGCTGAAGTTTAATCTGCGATTATCTGCCCTCTCCTATCGCTCCGTTCAGCTGCCGAAAGCAGGAGAAGCCTCCCTGAGCGAGCTCCGAGTCACTCAAATAGTACTGTGCACAGAGCAATTGACTCTCCCCACATGGTATAGTCTCACATCTGGACTACTGCAACTCCCTTCTCACTGGCCTACCTCATCACAGACTATCCCCACTTCAGTCTATCCTGAACTCAGCGGCCAGACTCATCCACCATGATAGTGGGTGTAAGACCTGAATGATAGTGGGAAACCTTGAATGTAAAGGCCTGGATGATAATGGTGGACTTTCAACGTAAGACCTGGAATAAAATGGAAGTCAATGTAACACATGGATGAAAGTGGGAGGCCGTCAATGTAAGACCTGAATAATAGTGGGAGACCCTCAATGTAAGACCTGGATGATAGTCAGAGATTTTGAATGTAAGACCCTAAAGATAGTGGGAGATCTTCAATGTAAGACCTGGTAGATAGTGGAAGACCTTCAATGTAAGACCTGGATGATAGTGGGAGACCTTCAATGTAAGACCTGGATGATAGTGAGAGACCCTTAATGTAAGACCTACAGTGTAAGACCTGGATGATAGTGAGAGACCCTTAATGTAAGACCTTCAGTGTAAGACCTGAATGATAGTGGGAGACCTTCAGTGTAAGACATGGATGATAGTGTGCTGTTTGATGTTACTGTTCTGTTTCATGTATTGTCCCCCCTCTATTGTACAGCGCTGAGCAAACCCTTTGGCGCTATATAAACTCGATAAATAAATAAATAAATAATAAATAGTGGGAGACCTTCAATGTAAGACCTGGTAGATAGTGGGAGACCTTCAATAAAAGACATGGATGATAGTGAGAGACCCTTAATGTAAGACCTGGATGATAGTGGGAGACCTTCAATGTAAGACCTGGATGATAGTGGGAGACCTTCAATATAAGACCTGGATGATAGTGAGAGACCCTTAATATATGACCTGGATGATAGTGGGAGACCTTCAATATAAGACCTGGATAATAGTGGGAGACCTTCAATGTAAGACCTGGATAATAGTGGGAGACCTTCAGTGTAAGACCTGGATGATAGTGGGAGACCTTCAGTGTAAGACATGGATGATAGTCAGAGACCTTCAATATAAGACCTTTAAGATATTCGGAGACCTTCAATGTAGGACTTGGATGATAGTGGGAGACTAGAGGGCCATATGTGAAGTTATGATGGGAAAGTATGTTCAGAGTTTGATGACTCTCATAACATCAGGACGTAACAGGTCCACACACATAACCAGGGAGTCCAGTCTAAGTCCTGCATCTCTTAGTGGTTTCTCTGAGTGACTTAACCCCATCCATCAACAGATAAAGACTGGACAACTCAGACAACTCAAACCAAGTGGCTGCACACATCCTTCTTCAAAAGTTCAGTCCTATTTGACTCCTTTAACAGCAATAACATAGGAGTTGGATGATGTGTTTACAGAGCCTCCAGTGCTTGAATAGAGGGAAGGTAGAAGACATTGACCACGTAAGAAGTGAATATAAAAGCTCTTTTAGGGCAGCAACCTTCTATCTCTATAACAGTCTCCCTGAAGCCCCAGGCTCTCTGGAAGTCCCTGGAGGAGCATGGCTCCGACATCACGTTTTATCCCTAGGACACGGAACTCTGTCCATTGCTCTCATGGTAGGCCTGGGTTCCCAACTACACGCAAAGAGAAAGTGTTACTTCTTTTCTGAATGTCTTTGCCCATCGATTGCATCTTAGCCACAAGTGATGTTTCTGGTGATTGAACGAGGTGATTTAGCACCCAGGGTGAAGATGCCAAACTGTGCCCCCTCCAAGACGTATGAGCAATATGTGTGAGCAAAATCCCCTCCCCCCTCCTGAAAAGAACAATCGAGCAAACAAAAATCCCCCCTTCTCCCAGTACAACTCTACGTCATTTCATGCATCCCTATCAAAAAGACATTGGATCCTAAAGTGTATTCAAAGCCAAAACTTCGTTATATATATTCATATATATTGCAGATATGAGTTATGATAAAAGAAAACTGACAAAAGTAAAGAAAAAAACACTAGAAACATTGAGAGTACAATGGAATAGGAACTTTTACTGAACCTTCCTGCAGTGAAAACAGTTATATTTATGAAAGTAAACTTCTAATATGTTTGAAAGTAGAGTTTCAAGCTGTGGAGGAATCATTTCACCCCACCGCATGCAAATGAACATGATGCATTTTTTAATATTCACTGCCAGGGTTACACAAACCTTTGGAAGCAAAAGAGAGGAGATGGAAAACTCGGCGCGCTCATTAAGAGGATCCTCTCCCCATGAACCCAGATAATGGTGTTTTTTTACAACACTCAGATAATGGTGTTTTTTTACAACACTCTGACAAATACAAACCTGTGTTTTATAGAAAGTAATAACAGCCTTCCTTCCAGAGGAGGGGGAGGAAAAAGCCGACTAGGACAAGAGAAGAGGAGAGGATGGACTAGGAGACAAAGGGGTTTACTCAGAGTACAATGACATTCATTTCTAAGAGATGAAGCTCCAGCAAAGGTAAAAGTTCACTCTACATTCACATATTATGGCCAAGAGGTATGTGGGCCTCCTCCAAATGGTGCTGTTAATACACGGATCAAAAAAATGAAAGGAGCACTTTGAAAACCCATCAGATCTCGATGGGGAGGAATATCCTGCTGGATCTCTATACTGACATAGACGGGGTAATGTGTTAGGAACATAAGGATGCCCCATTGTTTGATAGAAATGAAAATGATCGACCTACAGAGGACTGAATTCAAACACACCCCGAAAATCAAAGTGAAAAAATGATGCATCAGGCGAGTCCATTTTGCTGAAATGTCATTGCGCAACTCAGAATGGTCCTCAGTAGTTTGTGTGGCCCCCACGTGCTTGTATGCATGCCTGACAACGTCGGGGGGAGGCTCCTAATGAGACCATGAATGGTGTCCTGGGGGATTTCCTCCCAGACCTGGACCAGGGCATCACTGAGCTCCTGGACAGTCTGAGGTGCAACTTGTTGGTGTCGGATGGACCGATACATGACATCCCAGAGGTGTTCTATTGGATTTAGGTCAGGCGAGAGTGGGGGCCATTCAATGGTATCAATTCCTTCATCCTCCAGGAACTGCCTGCATACTCTCACCGCATGAGGCCGGGCATTGTCATGCACCAGGAGGAACCCAGGACCCACTGCACCAGGAGGAACCCAGGACCCACTGCACCAGGAGGAACCCAGGACCCCCTGCACCAGGAGGAACCCAGGACCCACTGCACCAGGAGGAACCCAGGGCCCACTGCACCAGGAGGAACTCAGGACCCACTGCACCAGGAGGAACCCAGGACCCACTGCACCAGGAGGAACCCACTGCACCAGTGTAGGGTCTGACAATGGGTCCAAGGATTTCATCCCCATACCTAATGGCGGTCAGGGTACCATTGTCTAGCCTGTAGAGGTCCGTGAGTCCCTCCATGGATATGCCTCCCCAGACCATCACTGACCCCCCACCAAAACAGTCATACTGAACCATGTTACAGGCAGCAGAACGTTCTCCACGGCTTCTCCAGACACTTTTACGTCTGTCACATGTGCTCAGGGTGAACCTGCTCTCATCTGTGAAAAGCACAGGGTGCCAGTGGTGGACCTGACAATTCTGGGGTTCAATGGCAAATGCCAATCCAGCTCTATGGTGCCGGGCAGTGAGCACAGGGCCCACTAGAGGACATTGGGCCCGCAGGCCACCCTCATGAAGTTGTTTCTGATTGTTTGGTCAGAGACATTCACACCAGTGGCCTGCTGGAGGTCATTATGTAGGGCTCTGGCAGGGCTCATCCTGGTCCTCCTTACAAATGGTGTTTTTGATTAAAAAAAAACCTAAAAACCGCAAACGTGGAAAAATGTGGCAAAACGCCGCTAAATGCTAGTGCAAAAATGCTAAAAAAACACTGCAAAGCTCACGTTTTTATCGTGACTTTACACAGCTAACGTTACCAGCGTTATCAAAACATCCTGTATGCATGATGCACACAGACTGTAATCAACGTTTTTTGGCTGGAAAAAAATCCCAAGACTAGTGGGCTTCTAGATGAGTTTTTTAGCTGTAAAAACGCTCTAACACTGAAAAAAAGAGGTAAAACGGCGCAAACCGGTGTTTTTTTTTAACCAAAAAAAATTTTTTTTAGTAAAAAAAATGCTAAAAAACACAAACGTGGAAAAACACCGCTAAATGTGTCAAAACGCCGCAAAACGCTAATGCAAAAACGCTAAAAAAGAGAAAAACTCAAAAATACAAAAAACACTGAAAAATATTTTTGTTTGGAAAAAAAAAGCAAAAAGGCCGCTAAGAGTGGCAAAACGCCTCTAAATGCTAATGCAAAAAAAGCTAAAAAAACACTGAAAAACTCAAAAGTACAAAAAACACTGAAAAATATTTTTTGGGGTGAAAAAAAAAATGAAAAAACTCAAAACGCTGCTAAACGTGGCAAAACGCTGCTGATGCTGAAAAACACTGAAAAACTCAAAAATACAAAAAACACTGAAAAAAATATTTTTTTAATAAAAAAAAACGTTAAAAAATGCAAACGCGGAAAAACACTGCTAAACGTAGCAAAACTCCGCTAAACGCTAATGCAAAAACGCTGAAAAACAGAAAAACTCAAAAATACAAAAAAACATTGAAAAATATTTTTGTTTGGTAAAAAAATAAGGCAAAAAGCCCGCTAAAAGTGGCAAAACGCAGCTAAATGCTAATTCAAAAAAGCTAAAAAAAAACACTGAAAAACTCAAAAGTACAAAAACACTGAAAAATATTTTTTGGGGTAAAAAAAAACATGAAAAAACTCAAACCCCGCTAAACGAGGCAAAACGCCGCTGACGCTAAAAAACACTGAAAAAAATACAAAAAACACTGAAAAAAATATTTTTTTTATAAAAAAAAATGTTAAAAAATGCAAACGTGGAAAAACGCCTCTAAACTTGGCAAAATGATGCTAAACACTAATGCAAAAACGCTAAAAAAAACACTGAAAAACTCAATACAACAAACAGAAAAATATTTTTTTGGTTAAAAAAAAGTTAAAAAGCGCAAATGCAGAAAAATGCTGCTAAACGTGGCAAAACACTGCTAAACGCTAATGCAAAAATGTTGAAAAACTCAAAAATACAAACTCTGAAAAATATTTTTTTGTAAAAAAGAAAAGGCTAAAAAACGCAAACGTGGAAAAGCGCTGCTAAATGCTAACGCAAAAATGCTAAAAAAAACACTGAGAAATATTTTTTGGGGTAAAAAAAAAACATGAAAAAACTCAAAACGCCGCCAGATGTGGCAAAACGCCTCTGACGCTAAAAAACACTGAAAAACTCAAAAATACAAAAAACACTAAAAAAAATATTTTTTTTATTAAAAAAAGTTGAAAAATGCAAACGTGGAAAAACGCCTTGGCAAAATGATGCTAAACACTAATGCAAAAACGCTAAAAAAACACTGAAAAACTCAAAAATACAAAAAAACACTGAAAAAATTTTTTTTTTATAAAAAAAAACGTTAAAAAATGCAAACGTGGAAAAACGCCTCTAAACTTGGCAAAATGATGCTAAACACTAATGCAAAAACGCTAAAAAAAACACTGAAAAACTCAATACAAAAAACAGAAAAATATTTTTTTGGTTAACAAAAAGTTAAAAAGCGCAAATGCAGAAAAATGCTGCTAAACGTGGCAAAACACTGCTAAACGCTAATGCAAAAATGTTGAAAAACTCAAAAATACAAACTCTGAAAAATATTTTTTTGTAAAAAAGAAAAGGCTAAAAAACGCAAACGTGGAAAAGCGCTGCTAAATGCTAACGCAAAAATGCTAAAAAAAACACTGAAAAATATTTTTTGGGGTAAAAAAAAAACATGAAAAAACTCAAAACGCCGCCAGATGTGGCAAAACGCCTCTGACGCTAAAAAACACTGAAAAACTCAAAAATACAAAAAACACTAAAAAAAATATTTTTTTTATTAAAAAAAGTTGAAAAATGCAAACGTGGAAAAACGCCTTGGCAAAATGATGCTAAACACTAATGCAAAAACGCTAAAAAAAACACTGAAAAACTCAAAAATACAAAAAAACACTGAAAAAAATTTTTTTTTATAAAAAAAAAAAGGTTAAAAAATGCAAACGTGGAAAAACGCTGCTAAATGCTAACGCAAAAATGCTAAAAAAAACACTGAAACACTCTCGTTTTTAATGTGACTTTACACAGCTAGCGCTACCAGCCCGTGTGAAGGATCCCTGACTCCGAAGTAACTGATGAAGAAAGTCTTCATCTTGTTTTTATAAAGTTTTCTTCCCTCCAAGTTGGCTGTTTGTGGTCAGGTCTGACAAAGATGTTATTTTTCCGTCTCTCATACAATTGATCCGCACGCCCCGAAGAGAGCCGCATTTACGGAGACTGAAGTTACAGAACACAGCGAGCCCCGTAATCAGGCAGCCGGTAGACTGCTAGCGCTGACTCCGACTTGTGATCTCTTCCAATGGCGCCAAATGGAATTTTTTTTTTTCTTTTTCTTTTTTGTTTTCTCTCTTTGCAATTTTTTGACACATCTGAGAGACTGTCAGCGGTAACACCGACCACATTTGTATGATTGAAGCCGTATTTGTCAGCCGTTACATCTGCTTAGTAACAACAGATGATCTAGCCGTGGCTTTTCAAGCTGGAGGTAAGACGCGGGACGCTCGGAGCGTGAGATTCGCTTTGTACCACCTTGTACCACTTTTGTCCGTTCTTCAGCTTTGCCAGAACTTTCAGCTGCCTGTCTGTCTGTTCTCCGGAGATGTCTCCAGGCGGTTCCGAGTTCCAGACCTGCTTAGGAATTCGACATTCCTTAGATGTTCCTCAGCTACCTGTTGCCTAATTAGTCACGGGGCTGTGAACGCCACGAAAAGATGCTTCGTTATAATCAGGCCCGCTGACAGCGATTATCTAGAAAATAAATTGGAAATGGCAACAGACGTACTTCCCGTATTTCCCGTATCTCATCTCCTGACTTTGCGTTCTCTGCGGTGTCATCTCCGTGCGCAGTTAATCATAGGCCGGGCTGGTGGAAATCCGGTACTGAGTGCGAACACAGACCGATCCGATATGTTGAGGTGTCCTTTGGTACTCCTCTGCCTCCCTTTTCTTGTAGGTCACCTGTATAAAGTCATGATTTGCGCATTACAGAGAAAGCGTATTTTATAGTTGCCAGTTCCAAAGTTCAATTCAACTTTCAGTTTACAACTAAATACATTCCGGGGGCATCAAAAACGAAAGGCGCACTAACGCAGGCCATACACGGGTCGAATTCCGAACAAATTTTCTTTAGAAAATTGGAAATTGTGTGCATTTTGTAATCCAATGGTGCCACCATCTTACCAGCAGGCAGATCCCGGCCTCTTTCCCGCATTCGTGGCCAGTGGATGTGGGGGTCTGCAAACAGATACCCTCCTCCCCCCTATGAGTTTGGGGTACATGGTACTGCTACCCACTTGAGTACGAGCAAGTGCCCCCCCTTCTCCCCTTCTGAACCATATCAGGCCACATGCCCTCAACATGGGGGGATGCTTTGGGGCAGGGGATGTTCCCCCCAAAGCACCTTATCCCCATGTTGATGCGGACAAAGGCCTCTTTTCCACATCTGTGGCCAGTGGTTGTGGGGGTCTGCAGGCAGATCCCGGCCTCTCCCCTATGAGTATGGGGTACATGGATCGGACTCCATTATGCTCAATCCGCAGATCCGATCCATCCTGCAGGGATCTTCGGAGGGGTGACACCAAGTGATACCACACCGGCTAACACTAACCCTAGGAACGCCCCTGGCCAGAGCCCTACAAAAGGACCTCCAGCAGGCCACTGGTGGGAATGTCTCTGACCAAACAATCATAAACAGAGGGTGGCCTGAGGGCTCCATGTCCTCTAGTGGGCCCTGTGCTGCCAGAACACCATCCGTCATCTCATTTTAGCCTCCCCCAATGTTGTCAGGCATGCATACAAGCACGTGGGGGTCAAACAAATTACTGAGGACCATTCTGAGTTTCTGCAATGACATTTCAGCAAAATGGACTCGCCCGCTGCATCATTATTTCACTTTGATTTTCGGGGTGTTTTGGAGTTCAGTTCTCTGTAGGTCGATCATTTTCCTTTCAATACATTTTTATTGAAACATTTTCAGGCCACATGCCCTCAACATGGGGGGATGCTTTGGGGCAGGGGATGTTCCCCCCAAAGCACCTTATCCCCATGTTGATGCGGACAAAGGCCTCTTTTCCACATCTGTGGCCAGTGGTTGTGGGGGTCTGCAGGCAGATCCCACCTCCCCCTATGAGTTTGGGGTACATGGTACCGCTACTCACTCAAGTACGAGCAAGTGCCCCCCCCTTCTGAACCATAACATGGGGAGGTGCTTTGGGGCAGGGGATGTTCCCCACAAAGCACCTTGTACCCATGTTGATAGGGACAAAGGCCTCTTCCCCGCATCCGTGGCCAATGGTTGTGGGGGTCTGCAGACAGATCCCAGCCTCCCCCTATAAGTATGGGGTACATGGTACCGCTACTCACTCAAGTACGAGCAAGTGCCCCCCCCCCTTCTGAACCATATCAGGCCACACGCCCTCAACATGGGGGGTGCTTTGGAGCAGGGGATGTTCCCCCCAAAGCACCTTGTCCCCATGTTGATGGGGCCAAAGGCCTCTTTTCCACATCCGTGGCCAGTGGTTGTGGGGGTCTGCAGGCAGATACCTGCCTCCCCTCTATGAGTTTGGGGTACATGGTATCACTACTCACTTGAGTACGAGCAAGTGCCCCCCCTTCTGAACCATATCAGGCCACATGCCCTCAACATGGGGGGGTGCTTTGGGGCAGGGGATTTTCCCCACAAAGCACCTTGTCCCCATGTTGATGGGGACAAAGGCTTCTTCCCCGTATCTGTGGCCAGTGGTTGTGGGGGTCTGCAGGCAGATACCCACCTCCCCACTATGAGTTTGGGGTACATGGTACCACTACTCACTCAAGTACAAGCACGTGCCCCCCCTTCTGAACCATATTAGGCCACAAGCCCTCAATATGGGGGGGTGCTTTGGGGCAGGGGATGTTCCCCCCAAAGCACCTTGTCCCCATGTTGATGGGGCAAAGGCCTCTTTTCCACATCTGTGACCAGTGGTTGTGGGGTCTGCAGGCAGATACCTGCCTGTCCCTATGAGTTTGGGGTACATGGTACCGCAACTCACTCGAATACAAGCAAGTGCCCCCCCCCTTCTGAACCATAACATGGGGGGGTGCTTTGGGGCAGAGGATGTTCCCCCCAAAGCACCTTGTTTTCATGTTGTTGGGGACAAAGGCCTCTTCCCCGCATCCGTGGCCAATGGTTTTGGGGGTCTGCAGACAGATCCCAGCCTCCCCCTATGAGCTTGGGGTACATGGTACGACTACTCACCTGAGTGCCCCCCCTTCTGAACCATATCAGGCCACATGCCCTCAATATGGGGGGGTGCTTTGGGGCAGGGGATGTTCCCCACAAAGCACCTTGTCCCTATGTTGATGGGGACAAAGGCTTCTTCCCCGTATCCGTGGCCAGTGGTTGTGGGGGTCTGCAGGCAGATACCCGCCTCCCCCCATGAATATAGGGTAGATGGTACCGCTACTCACTCGAGTACAAGAAAGTGCCCCCCCCTCTGAACCATATCAGGCCACATGCCCTCATCATGGGGGGTGCTTTGGGGCAGGGGATGTTCCCCCCAAAGCACCTTGTCCCCATGTTGTTGGGGCCAAAGGCCTCTTTTCCACATCTGTGGCCAGTGGTTGTGGGGGTCTGCAGGCAGATCCCAGCCTCTCCCCTATGAGTATGGGGTACATGGATCGGACTCCATTATGCTCAATCCGCAGATCCGATCCATCCTGCAGGGATCTTCGGAGGGGTGACACCAAGTGATACCACACCGGGTAACACTAACCCTAGGAACGCCGCTGGCCAGAGCCCTACAAAAGGACCTCCAGCAGGCCACTGGTGGGAATGTCTCTGACCAAACAATCATAAACAGAGGGTGGCCTGAGGGCTTCATGTCCTCTAGTGGGCCCTGTGCTGCCAGAACACCATCCGTCATCTCATTTTAGCCTCCCCCGACGTTGTCAGGCATGCATACAAGCACGTGGGGGTCAAACAAATTACTGAGGACCATTCTGAGTTTCTGCAATGACATTTCAGCAAAATGGACTCGCCTGCTGTATCATTATTTCACTTTGATTTTCGGGGTGTCTTGGAGTTCAGTTCTCTGTAGGTCGATCATTTTCCTTTCAATACATTTTTATTGAAACATTTTCAAAGTATACAATGTAACCTTTGTCATATTTACAGACAGAGACATGCAATCAATAGCTCACATCATATACAAAAAACGTAACAAAGACACAGCTTCTGATGCATCAGAGTAGTACATTGACTATGTTGCATCAAAGGAAGAACAGCATAAATAACAACAGCAAAGCCATACGCCCTAACTGAGGAATCGGACGTTGGTGCGTGAAATATCAATGTTTAGAAATGCACTATTCAAAAAGTAAAACAAAAAAGTGTTTCGATCAAGCGACGGGGTGTGTCAAAGTGTTCCTTTAATTTTTTTTGAGCATTTGTATATATGAGGGGCGTTCAGGTTAAACCGTGACTTTGAATAAGGGATGCTATCTACAGTGTATGTGTATATATATATATACAGGTGAATCTCGAAAAATTAGAATATCGTGCAAAATTATTTCAGTAATGCAACTTAAAAGGTGAAACTAATATATGAGACTCATTACATGCAAAGCAAGATAGTTCAAGCCGTGATTTGTCATCATTGTGATGATTATGGCTTACAGCTCATGAAAACCCCAAATCCACAATCTCAGAAAATGAGAATATTGTGAAAAGGTGGAATATTCTCGGCTCAAAGTGTCCCACTCTAATCAGCTAATTCAGCCATAACACCTGCAAAGGGTTCCTGAGCCTTTAAATGGTCTCCCAGTCTGGTTCAGTAGGAATCACAATCATAGGAAAGACTGCTGACCTGACACCATCGCTGACACCCTCCATAAGGAGGGAAAGCCTCAAAAGGGAATTTCAAAAGAAGTTGGATCTTCCCAAAGTGCTGTATCAAAGCACATTAATAGAAAGTTATGTGGAAGGGAAAAGTGTGAAAGAAAAAGGTGCACAAGCAGCAGGGATGACCACAGCCTGGAGAGGATTGTCAGGAAAAGGCCATTCAAAAGTGTTGGGGACTTTCACAAGGAGTGGACTGAGGCTGGAGTCAGTGCATCAAGAGTTACCACACAAAGACGGATCCTGGAAATGGGCTTCAAATGTTGTATTCCTCTTGTCAAGCTGCTCCTGAACAACAAACAACATCAGAAGCATCTTACCTGGGCTAAAGAAAAACAGACCTGGTCTGTTGCTCAGTGGTCCAAAGTCCTCTTTTCTGATGAGAGCAACTTTTGCATCTCCTTTGGAAACCAAGGACCCCGAGTATGGAGGAGGAATGGAGAGGCCCAAGGACCCCGAGTATGGAGAAAGAATGGAGAGGCACAAGGACCCCGAGTATGGAGGAAGAATGGAGAGGCACAAGGACCCTGAGTATGGAGGAAGAATGGAGAGGCCCAAGGACCCCGAGTATGGAGGAAGAATGGAGAGGCCCAAGGACCCCGAGTATGGAGAAAGAATGGAGAGGCCCAAGGACCCCGAGTATGGAGAAAGAATGGAGAGGCACAAGGACCCCGAGTATGGAGGAAGAATGGAGAGGCACACACTGCAAGATGCTTGAAGTCCAGTGTGAAGTTTCCACAGTCTGTGTTGATTTGGGGAGCCATGTCATCTGCTGGTGTTGGTCCACTGTGCTTCATTAAGTCCAGGGTCAAAGCAGCCGTCTACCAGGAGATTTTGGAGCACTTCATGCTTCCTTCCGCAGACGAGCTTTATGGGGATGCTGACTTCATTTTCCAGCAGGAATTGGCACCGCCCACACTGCCAAAAGCACCAAAACCTGGTTCAATGACCGTGGGATTACTGTGCTTGATTGGCCAGCAAACTCGCCTGACCTGAACCCCATAGAGAATCTATGGGGCATTGCCAAGAGAAAGATGAGAGACATGAGACCGAACAATGCAGAAGAGCTAAAGACCGCTATTGAAGCATCCTGGTCTTCCATAACACCTCAGCAGTGCCACAGGCTGATAGCTTCCATGCCACGCCGCATTGAGGCAGTAATTGCTGCAAAAGGGGCCCAAACCAAGTACTGAGTACATAGGCATGCTTCTACTTTTCAGAGGTCCGATATTGTTCTATGTACAATCCTTGTTTTATTGATTGCATGGAATATTCTCATTTTCTGAGATTGTGGATTTGGGGTTTTCATGAGCTGTAAGCCATAATCATCACAATGATGACAAATCACGACTTGAACTATCTTGCTTTGCATGTAATGAGTCTCATATATTAGTTTCACCTTTTAAGTTGCTGCACTGAAATAAATGAACTTTTGCACAATATTTTAATTTTTCGAGTTTCACCTGTATACACAGTATCTCCCAGAAGTGAGTCCACCCCTCACATTTTTGTAAATATTTTCTTCTATCTCTTAATGTGACAACACTGAAGAAATGACACTTTGCTACAATGTGACGTAGTCAGTGCACAGCTTGTATAACATCGAAATTTGCTGTCCCCTAAAAATAACTCAAAACACCGCCATTAATGTCTAAACCGCTGGCAACAAAAGTGAGTCCACCCCTAAGTGACAAGGTCCAAATTGGGCCCAAAGTGTCCCTCTTGGGCATGGAGTTCACCAGAGCTTCACAAGTTGCCACTGAAGTCCTCTTCCACTCCTCCATGATGACATCACAATGCTGGTGGATGTTAGAGACCTTGCGCTCCTCCACCTTCCGTTTGAGGATGCCCCACAGATGATCAATAGGGTTTAGGTCTGGAGACATGCTTGGCCAGTCCACCACCTTTACCCTCAGCTTCTGTAGCAAGGCAGTGGTGGTCTTGGAGGTGTGTTTGGGGTGGTTATGTTGGAATATTGCCCTGTGGTCCAGTCTACAAAGGGAGGGGATCATGCTCAGCTTCAGTATGTCACAGTACATGTTGGCATTCATGGTTCCCTCAATGAACTGTAGCTCTCCATTGCCGGCAGCACTCATGCAGCCCCAGACCATGACACTCCCACCACCATGCTTGACTGTAGGCAAGACACACTTGTCTTTGTACTCCTCACCTGGTTGCCGCCACACACGCTTGACACCATCTGAACCATCTGAACCAAATCAGTTGATCTTGGTGTCATTAGACCACAGGACATGGTTCCAGTAATCCATGTCCTTAGTCTGCTTGTCTTCAGCAAAATGTTTGCGGGCTTTCTTGTGCATCATATTTAGAAGAGGCTTCCTTCTGGGTCGACATCCATGAAGACAAATGTGATGCATACGCCACGTATGGTCTGAGCACTGACAGGCTGACCCCCCACCCCCTCAACCTCTGCAGCAATTCTGGCAGCACTCATACGTCTATTTCCCAAAGACAACCTCTGGATATGACGCTGAGCATGTGCACTCAACTTATTTGGTCAACCATGGCGAGGCCTGTTCTGAGAGCAACCTGTCCTGTTACACCGCTGTATGGTCTTGGCCACTGTGCTGCAGCTCAGCTTCAGGGTCTTGGCAATCGTCTTATAGCCTCGGCCATCTTTATGTAGAGCAACAATTCTTTTTTTTCAGATCCTCAGAGAGTTCTTTGCCATGAGGTGCCATGCTGAACTTCCAGTGACCAGTATGAGAGAGTGAGAGCGATAACACCAAATTTAACACACCCGCTCCCCATTCACACCTAAGACCTTGTAACACTAACGAGTCACATGACACTGGGGAGCGAAAATGACTAATTGGGCCCAATTTGGACCTTGTCACTTAGGGGTGGACTCTTTTTTGTTGCCAGCGGTTTAGGCATTAATGGCTGTGCGTTGAGTTATTTTGAGGGGACAGCAAATTTACATGTTATACAAGCTGTACACTGACTACGTCACATTGTAGCAAAGTGTCATTTCTTCAGTGTTGTCACATGAAAAGATAGAATACAATATTGACAAAGATGTGAGGGGGGGCTCACTTCTGGGAGATACTGTATATGTTATATATATATATATATATATATATATATATATATATATATATATATATATATATATACAGTTGTGTTCAAAATAATAGCAGTCAGACATCACTAACCGGATCAATCCCTGTTTTTGGTAGAAATGATATTTCTACATGGCAAATAATTTCCTAGCAGGTGTAGTAGAGTAATAGAAATCCAACAGACCCAACAGTCATGACATGCATGCTGCTGATTCTGTGTCGTTGAATCACTAATTGAAAGGGGCCTGTTCAAAATAATAGCAGTGTGGAGTTCTATTAGTGAGGTCATTCATTCTTAGAAAAACAGGTGGCAATTATTGCCCTTATTTAACCATTTCAATACCGGGCAATTTTACACCTTCCTGCCCAGGCCAGTTTTCAGGTTTCAGCGCTCTCACACTTTGAATGACAATTGCGCGGTCATACAACATTGTACCCAAACTAAAATTTTATCATTTTCTTCACACCACTAGAGCTTTCTTTTGGTGGTATTTAATCACCGCTGGGGTTTTATTTTTTGCTAAATTAACGAAAAAAGACCAAAAATTTTGAAAAAAAACACGTTTTTCTTTGTTTCTGTTATAAAAGTTTACAAATAAATAATTGTTCTTCATAAATTTAGGCCGAGATGTATTCTGCTACATGTCTTTGGTGAAAATAACCCAAATTAGGATGTATTTTTTAGTTTGTAGGAAAGTTATAGAGTTCACAAACTATGGTATAGATCTGAATATTGATCAATCCTGAAGTACTGACAGCCAATTTAATTTCTTGAGGTCCAAGAATGTCAGAATAGTACAGATATCCCCAAATGTCAGGACAGTACAGATATCCCCCCAAATGTCAGGACAGTACAGATATCCCCCCAAATGTCAGGACAGTACAGATATCCCCAAATGTCAGGACAGTACAGATATCCCCCCAAATGTCAGGACAGTACAGATATCCCCCAAATGTCAGAACAGTACAGATATCCCCCAAATGTCAGGACAGTACAGATATCCCCCAAATGTCAGGACGGTACAGATATCCCCCAAATGTCAGAACAGTACAGATATCCCCCAAATGTCAGGATAGTACAGATATCCCCCAAATGTCAGGACAGGACAGATATCCCCCAAATGTCAGAACAGTACAGATATCCCCCAAATGACCCCTTTTTGCAGAGTAGACAGTCCGACGTACTTCATAAGAGGCATGGCGAGTTTTTTGAAGTTGTATTTTTTTTGTCATAATTTTTCGAAAAATGAAAAAATTAAAAAAATTATTTTCACTATTTTTTTTTTTACATACTGTCACCAGTGCAGTACAGCGTCATCATATAACTGGCATGGCGGTGAACAGGGACACTGACTGGTGACAGTATGAAAAAAAAATATATATATATTTTTTTAAATTTGTTTTAATTTTTTTATTATTTTTAATTTTTTATTACATTTTTTTTATTTTTTTTAAGATTTCTTTTTCATATTTTACTATGACCAAAGTAGTACAATGTTACCATAGTAACATTGTACTACTTTGGGGATGTGATCAGTATTTTTTTTTTTTTTTTACACAATTTGCTTATAGCAAAGAATTACTTTGCTATAAGCAAGCATTTACCTGAATGACATCGATTCATTCAGCTTTTTTTTTTTTTTTTGTGCTTAGCTGTAATTTGGTCACAGCTAATCACATGACATGTGCATGTGATTAGCTGTGACCATTCACAGCTAGGCAGTAGTATACAATGAATGGCATGAATGAAGCCATCCATTGTATACAACTGTCATGTGACCTGCTGTGATTGGTCACAGCAGGTCACATGGTACCAGCAACGGGGGCCGGTACTCAGATCTGTCATCGGCCGTGTCCGAGGTACACAGCCGGTGACAGATCGCCCCGCTGCGCCGCTCTGCATTAGCGCCAAATGGCGTGCACCTGGAATGCAGAAGCAGTTTTGAAGCCGCCAAACGGCCATTGGCCGGGCGGCTAATGGTTAAGGAAGGAAGGCAGCAAATGTTGGACATGCTGGTTACAGTGCATTTCTCTCTGAAATTCTGAGGAAAATGGGTCGTTCCAGACATTGTTCAGAAGAACAGCGTACCTTGATTAAAAAGTTGATTGGAGAGGGGAAAACATATAAAGTGCAGAAAATGATCGGCTGCTCAGCTAAAATGATCGCAAATGCTTTAAAATGGAGACCAAAACCTGAAAGACGTGGAAGAAAGCAAAAAACTACCATTGGAATGGATAGAAGCATAGCCGAAATGGCGCGGACTCAGCCAACAATCAGCTCCAGGAAGATGAAAGAAGGTGTGACGTTCCCTGTGAGGACTGTTACAATTAGAAGACGCCTATGTGAAGCCAAGCTATCTGCAAGAAGCCCCCGCAAAGTCCCACAGTTGGAAAAAAGACGTGTGCTGAAGAGGTTACAATCTGCCAAAGAGCACATTGACTGGCCTAAAGAGAAATGGCGCAACATTTTGTGGACTGATGAAAGTAAGATTGTTCTTTTTGGGTCTAGTGGGCGGAGACAGTTTGTCAGACGACCCCCAAACACTGAATTCAAGCCACAGGACACTGTGAAGACCGTGAAGCATGGTGGTGCAAGCATCATGATATGGGGATGTTTCTCATACTACGGTGTTGGGCCTATTTATCGCATACCAGGGATCATGGATCAGTTTGAATACATCAGAATACTTGAAGAGGTCATGCTGCCTTATGCTGAAGAGGAAATGCCCTTGAAATGGGTGTTCCAACAAGACAACGACCCCAAACACACCAGTAAACGTGCAACATCTTGGTTCCAGACCAACAAGATGGACGTTATGGAGTGGCCAGCCCAATCCCCGGATCTTAATCCAATAGAAAACTTGTGGGGTGACATCAAAAATGCTGTTTCTGAGGCAAAACCAAGAAATAGAGAAGAACTGTGGAATGTGGTCCAATCATCCTGGGCTGGAATACCTGATCACAGGGGCCAGAAGTTGGGTGACTCCATGCAACACAGATGTACAGCAGTTCTCAGAAACAATGCGACTACAACCAAATATTCATGAAGTCATGACTAGTGCACCCGAGATAGGTTCATCCAGACCCCACTACACCACCATTACCCTTCCATACCAATCCCCTTTACTTACTATACTTACAGAAAACACAACACCAATTTTGGAGTAAATGGCCAGCACGGCCTTTTATTAACCAATCAAGTTTAAACACACCAACCATTCCTTATAACAGAAAACATAAAGAGTTGTCGTTGGTCTTTGAAGGCACCACCAAAACGATCCGAAATGCACCTGCGGACAACCATATTCCACTAGGCCTCCAGCCGCAACCAACCAGCTCGGAGACAACCATACTGTCCGCAGTGCAGCACCACCACCTTCCAGTTAAACCTCGGTTAACTGGGAATGTTCCCGGGCACACCATACCAACGATGGGTCCCACACCATTTTGTACCTCCAAGATAAGAACCGCCTCCAAAGACCAACCACCGCCACTGCACGCTGGGTGAGCCCTTACCCATGCGTGCCACACCACAACAAACCCCTCCGAACTCCATCCCTTAGACCCAGAGACCATAAATCCGCTCCAACCGCAGTCAGATGTACCCCAGCACTCCAAAGATACCTCCAAGTATCCACCTCTAGCTCCAGATGCCGGACCACCAGCCCCCCATTACGGACAAAGAAGCGCCCCACCTCCTTGTCGACCTTCAGATCGATGCCACCCGCAGGAAGCACCAGGACATCCAGTGGGCCATCCCGTCGAGTCAAACGCTGCCCCCCTGCAGCACACGACCCCACAACATACCCGGCACACCCATCCAGCTGACAGAAGCTTCCTGCCTAGCCAACCCCAGCTGCCTACCAGTAGGCCTAACATCAGCCCACCGGGCCCCCCAAGAACACATAGGAGTGACCCAGGATCCACACCAGGCCACACCGCTCCCTCTGAAAGAAAAGGACAAGCAATACCCCCAGGACAATACATCACCCAGACAGGACAGGCACTCCCCCCAGGCCATGACAACAGAACACGAGACCCCACTAGACCCCCAACAGATGCGGACGAACGCACAGTCGAAATCTCCGTGAATCCCACCTACCAATACGTGCGACCCATATCCAACAAACCCCACCCGGAAGCTTCCGTAGTAGCCCCCATCCAAAGCGAATGCGAAGCACACAAGGACGCATCCAACCAGCCGCCGTGAAACACCGTCAGAAAACTGACACAAAGTGAATTAAGAGGACCCCTCAGCGTGCTGGAAAAAAGGACCCCTGCCCCACCGGACGATGGGATAGAAAATCTGGCACCGCACCCACTGGGCACACATAAGATGCTGGAAGAGCAAAGAACTGCACCCCATGCACCACGCCCCAACTGGTCCATCCTAGACCGATGGACGAGCACCTCCCACCCCAGTAAACCCAGCACACGACCACATCCCCCAATAACCCCCCAATAACGGATGTAGACGGACTACCGAACTCACCAAAACTCAATGCCCCCAAAAGGCCACCGCAAAGGCCGTACCAAAACAAACACCTCGAAGCCCGAAAGACACACAGACCGCAGGCGCACAAACCAAGACCCTAACAACTCAACGGACACTGGATGCTGTGAATCCCTTCAGCGATGAGCCCTACGGGAACCCCGAAGGGCCTGTCGAACCCAAAAGGCTTTCGTGAAAACCCCGACACCCCAGCAACTTAAGAAGAAGGCCAAACCAGCCAACCGGCAATCAAACACAGCAGCCGACACCCCCCGCTCTAATTTCCGTGCCAAAATTACAACACAGCGAACCCACCTCAGGCCCCCACGGATCAATATTGACCCGCTGCAGCAGGTCCACCACTCCCACCAGTAAAAATGCACCTGCGGACAACCATATGCCACCAGGCCTCCAGACGCAACCAACCAGCTCGGAGACAATCATACCATCCGCAGTGCAGCACCACCACCTGCCAGTTAAACCTTGGTTAACTGGAATGTACCCGGGCACACCATACCAACGATGGGTCCCACACCATTTAAGTCGAGTATGCAGACCATGTCGCCTCACTCCCCTACTACCGGATCCAGCCTGCAACGACCCCAAGGCAAAATCCCACAGCCAGTCGGGACAAGGCACCCCGCGGTGCTCCTCCCCCAGCACCAACCCTCGGAATGTGTCCCACTGAAAATGAGCCAAAGCGACAACCAGAGTTTGCTCAATCCCAGGGAGATGCACAGCATGAAGAAAAATGGTCAGCTGCAGGCAACGCAACACGAAATGGCGAAGCAGGCCAACCACCGGCCGCGAAGAAGCTGAGACCCGATTGATGACCCGAACCACCCCCAAAATGTTACACCGAAAATGAACCTTTACTTCCGAAAAATGCTCCCCCCACACGGCAACCACCAGCACCACCGGAAAAAAAAAAAAAAATATCAACAGCACCAAGATACGAAGAACAAACCCCCCGCCTCCCACCAGGAAGCAGGCCATGGAACCGCGCTCCACCGACTTCAGCAAAAGGCCCCATATCCCACGGAAGCCGCCGCATCCGGGAACAAATCCAGGTCAAAATAGCTCCCAGGGCCAGACATCCACAGAGCTCGCCTGTTGAAGGAATCCAAAAAGGTGAGCCAAATCTGCAATCGGCGGCAGAACACCCAACCCATCGGCAGTATACGGTAAGCGAAGGTAAGCTTTGCCCAACAACGACTGCCAGGCCCGCAGCTGAAACTTACACTTGCCCAGTACCCCACGAATCTCAACTTTGAAGGCCAACAGCTTGTCCTCAGGCAGCCGGCACTCCACAGCTCCGGAATCCAAACAACGCCCAGGAAAGTAATCACCGCAGCCGGGCCCTCCGTCTTGTCCAACGCCAGCGGAATAACGAAACGTTGTGCAATGTGTTGCAAAGTGGCCAGCAAAAACTGCACATACCCCGGAAGCTGGCGGACCCACACAAAGAAAATCATCTAAATAACGGATGACCGCAGGCACCCCGGAGACATCCCGCACCACCCACTCCATGCATGAACTGAACTTCTCGAACAAAGCGTAGGATATAAAACACCCCATGAGAAGGCACTTCACAACATAAAACGAGCCCTCCCAACGACAACCCAAAAAACACGAAGACCGGCCGGATGTACCCACAACAGCCGAAGCGCTGACTCAATATCCCATAACGCCAGGAGCGCACCGCGCCCATACCGAAGAACCCAGAAAACTGCCGCATCGAACGACGTATAATACACCGCACCTGACTCTATATCGATGGCGTCGGTCACCGACCCCACTGTCAGGAAGGACAGGTGAGGAATTAACCGAAACGCATGAGGCTTTTTTTGGGCACAACCCCCCAAGGGAGAAAAAAGGAAACGGGCCGCCCACGCGGTCTAAACCCACTTCCTTACGCAACTTATCCGAAACCACCGCTGCATACTGCAAGGTCGACCGTGAGTTCCGCGCTAAAAGGAGGAATCGAAGTCAAAGTACACGGGATGCGGAAACCCTCCGAACAAAACTGGAACCGCCAGCAGAACCCCTACGCTTTGAGGCTGATTGTCCCGGGGAGAACGAACCACCGGCCCACCCCGAAAACAGACCAGAGGGCCTCGCCGGAGTCATGAGCTGTAACCAAAGGCCACGGACCGTATTGTCCCAGCGCAATGATGGGTAAACCGCCCTACGCTGCCGAAACTGTTCATCGCACCGTAGCCCAGTGATCCCCCCTTAAACCCAGGAGCCTCGCTAATAGCGTCAAGGGAACAGAAAAACGCCGAGCAATGCTCAGGGGCCGTTTCCCCAATGACACTGGCCACAATCGCGAAAGCCTGCAACCAATTAGCAAAAGCACGTGGGATAAACGAAAAAGAACGCCGCTTCTCCTCGTCCTACCGCCTGCCCTCATCAACCCTCGACCCATCGACAGGCAGCCGCTCCAAGAGCAAGAGCGTGAAGATCCCGACATACACACCTCACCCAATCTACTCCCGTACATCCGAATGTCAATGCACACCAACGGGCCCTCGAACCACCGGCACACTGCGAAGCCGCCCGGCCCTGGCACCCCCCGCACCCTCACTCAAAACCGTGGATGGGGCCGCCTAGCCCAGAGCACCGGACCCCGCCGTAACCACCCCTGACCCTAACCCGGAGAAGAAAACACCAGGCCCCCGTGCGTCCCCATTATCCTGCCCTAGGCCCCCGCAAACATCCCCACCTGCAGGCGGGAATCACACAGAAGCAGGCCCAGCGCCCCCACTACTGCCCAGCGCAAAGCGCCGCAACAAGTCCCCAGCCGGACCGCAAAACGCAGACCCCCGCACCAATACCCAACGAGATGACGCCGCCCCCTGACACCGCAGAAGCCCGCCCCCAACAGTTCCCGGAGAGCAGCTGAAAAGAAGAGAGCAGACCCCAAAAAAAAATGGTAACTCACCAGGCTGCCCAGGAGACGTCCCAGCAGCCGCGCGTCCAAAATCCACCGGCGCCGAGCAGCCAGCTGTCGCCCCCGGATCGGGTTCCGACAGCTCGCCCTCCGATCGGTCCTCCTCCTCTCGATGACTGGATGGCCTCCCAGTCCCAGGAGCCACGGGTCCCGCAGGTCTGTGCCGCTCCTGCCGCCCAGCACCAGCCACGCTCCCTGACGACCCTGGGCACTTGCCAGCCCTCCGCCTAGCGCTGCACCTGTGGAAAAATTTTTTTTTTTTTTTTTTAATGGAGCCACTGCTCCATGCTGACAGGGGGCCCGCCGGCCGCAGCACCAGACAGCCCGGCAGCTGCAGCAGGACATCTCCCCCCGCCGAGCACCCTCCCTGACAGGTGCCTTGTCAGCGGAGGAGCCGCTGTCATCCCGCCCTCACTGCCGTGCGGGCGGGGGGCGGGGCTTCGTCCATGAGTGACCCCGCCCCCCCAAACTCCGCCGAAGCCTAGGATTCCTCCCGGCCTCCCCGGGAGCAGAGGCAGGAGAGCGCCCTGCCAGCGGGGGCCGGAGGGTCCCAAGTGGGGCTCCTATCATGGAGCCGAGCCCTGGGCTAGTGGGGAGACCGGGGGAAAGCTCTCCGGAGGCGCAGACCTCCCAGCACATGGGTGCTCCCGCCCGACTACCTCCGAGGAGCCCGGGCCCTGCAGAAAAGCAGAGACCCGGCTCCGCAGCCAGGCCCTCCCCGTGGAGGCCGCAGACTCACCCAGCCCAGCCCAACCGTCCTTCTCATCCCGGCCTCCCCACAGGCAGACGCAGGAGAGCGCCCTGCCAGCGGGGCCGGAGGGTCCCGAGTGGGGCTCCCGTTCTGGTCTTGAGCTCTCTGTGGGGCGGGCAAAAGTGCTCCGGAGGCCTAAGCACATGGGCGCTCCTGCCCCCCCTGCCGCTGGTGACAAGCCGCAGGGAGGCAGAGACCCGGCTCCGCAGCCAGTACAGCCCCTGCAAGCCGCAGCTGGGCCAATTGTCCCTCCCTGGCAGCTGCCACTGTACTGAAACCTCAGGGAAGGACACCCTGGTGGAGGGCGGGAGGGAAGCTCTCTTTCCCACGTCCAGCTCCCAACTGACGCCCCTCTCCAGAACACTCCACCCTAAAGTGCAGGAGACCCCACCTACACTCTCCTCTACCAACCAGATCCCCCAGCTATCCTTTACCAACCCTAATACTAACATTAACCCTTACACATCTTCCTTCCCACTCTGGGCCTAGTCATGCCTGCCCTGCGCTAATTCTTTTCTTCTTTTTTCGCTGCGGGCATTTCTTTCAAAGGAAAGCAAAATCTTCAAACATTTCTCAGTTTATATAGTGAATGTTTGAGTTTGTAAAGAAGAATACAAACACTGCTATTTTTTTGAACCGTCTAATATTCACTTTTCTTCAATTTTTTTAGAGGAACAACACAAATTTGATGTATTTTTCTTCATGTTTTGATTTGGAATAGAATGTGTCGTGTTCCCAATGCATTTGTGTGGATTAATAAAAGCTATTAGAAGGATTTTGAGCTTTTTTCACTTTTTTCAACACGCTGCTATTATTTTGAACCCAACTGTGTATATATACATATATATATATATATATATATATGTATATATTATTAAGCGTTCTTGCATGGCAGACCACTTACTGTTATCTCACATACAGTTGCAAGAAAAAGTATGTGAACCCCTTGGGATTACGTGGAGTTTTGCATGAATTGGGCATAAAATGTACTCTGAACGTCATCTAAGTCACAACAATAGAAGAACACAGTCTGCTGAACATAATACTACACAAACATTAAATGTTGCCATGGTTTAATTACACATAACATGTAAACATTCACAGTGCAGGGAGGAAAAAGTATGTGAACCTTTGGACTTAATAACTGGTTGACCCTCCTTTGGCAGCAATAACCTCAACCAAACGTTTCCTGTAGTTGCAGATCAGACCTGCACACTGATCTGGAGTAATTTTGGACCACTCCTCTTCACAAAACTGTTTCAGTGTAGCAATATTCTTGGGATGTCTGGTGTGAATCGCTCTCTTAAGGTCATGCCACAGCATTTCAATTGGGTTGAGGTCAGGACTCTGACTGGGCCACTCCAGAAGGCGTATTCTGTGCTGTTGCAGCCATTGTTTTGTTGAATTACTTGTATGCTTTGAGTCATTGTCCTGTTGCATCACCCATCCTCTGCGGAGCTTCAGTTGGCGGACAGATGGTCGTACATTTTCCTGCAAAATGTCTTGATAAACTCTGGAATTCATTTTCCCATCAATGACAACAATCCGTCCAGGCCCTGAGGCAGCAAAGCAGCCCCAAACCATGATGCTCCCTCCGCCATGTTTTACAGTGGGGATGAGGTTTTGATGTTGGTGTGCTGTGCCTTTTTTTTCCACACATAGTGTTGTGTGTTCTTCCCAAACAACTCAATCTTGGTTTCATCTGTCCACAGTATATTTTGCCAGTAGTGCTGTGGAACATCCAGGTGCTCTTTTGCAAACTTTAAACGTGCTGCAATATTCTTTTTGGACAGCAATGGCTTCCTCCGTGGTGTCCTCCCATATCCTCCATTCTTGTTTAATGTTTTCTTTATTGTAGATGTGTCAACAAAAATGTTAGCATGTGCCAGAGATTTCTGTAGGTGTTTAGCTGACACTCTGGGATTCTTCTTTACCTCATGCAGCATTCTGCGCTGTGCTCTTGCAGTCATTTTTACAGGATGACTGCGCCTAGGGAGAGTAGCAACAGTGCTAAACTTTCTCTATTTGTAGACAGTCTGTCTTACCATGGACACATGAACATCAAGGCTTTTGGAGATACTTTTGTAACCCTTTCCAGCTTCATGCAAGTCAACAATTCTTGATCGTAGGTCTTCTGAGAGCTCTTTTCTGCGAGGCATGGTTCACATTATACAGTGCTTCTTGAACCCAATAAACACAAAACAGGTGTGTGTTTTTTAAGGGCAGGACAGCTGTCAGCAACACATCCAATATCATCACACTGATTGGAGTCAAGGTTGGCTCACTCCTGGCTCCAATTAGCTCTGGGAGAAGTCATTAAGCAAGGGCCTCACATACTTTTTCCTCCCTGTACTGTGAATGTTTACATGTTATGTGCAATTAAACCATGGCAACATCTAATGTTTGTGTAGTATTATGTTCAGCAGACTGTGTTCTTCTATTGTTGTGACTTAGATGACGTTCAGAACACATTTTATGCCCAATTCATGCAAAACTCCACGTAATCCCAAGGGGTTCACATACATTTTCTTGCAACTGTATATATTCTTATTATTATAGCTAAATTTACCACCCTAACTCTTCCCACAGTTTTTACACTACATAGACAGTAATATTATTATTATACAGTATTTATAAAGCGCCAATAGTTCGCTCAGCGCTGTACATTACAAAGGGGGACAGAACATGTGACAGAACAATACCAATACAATGCAAAACATGAGGGGATCGAGGGCCCTGCTCTTTTGAGCTTCCAATCTAGGAGATAATAAGGGGGTAATATACGGAAACGCACGGATTGTTCCCGATTGGTGCGCTATTACTTTGTGGAACGTTTTGCTGAATGGTTCACGAAATATCGGCGTTTTTGTGGTGAAATTGGTCCCATAGGAATGAATGGCGGAATGTTCAAAACTAGCGTGTGAGCTGAAAAATCAGGACATGATTTCTAAACTGCCATCACTCCCTCATTTTCAAGCCACTCCACCCAGTTACTCCGCCCACTCCAGTTGTAGACTACTGGTGGAGGCAAGAACACTTCACACAATTTCCCCAGAAATTGTAGCTTTTCTAGTTATTATTATTATACAGTATTTATAAAGCGCCAACAGTTTGCTCAGCGCTGTACATTATAATGGGAGACAATACATGAGACAGTACAGTAACAATACAATAAAATACAAGAGGGGTTCGAGGGCCCTGCTCCTTGGAGCTTACAATCTACGAGGGAGGGGATAGTGGTACAGGAGGAAGTGACTGTGGGGGATGGAGTGGGGGGGGGGGGAGCAGAGGAGATCAGCAGTTAGGTGAGGGCGGGGTAGGCTTCTCTGAAGAGATGGGTTTTCAGGGTGCGCCTAAAGGTGAGGAGGGTAGGTGACAGTCTGATGGATTGGGGTAGTGAGTTCCAGAGGATGGGGGAAGCCCTGGAGAAGTCCTGGAGGCGGGCATGGGAGGAGGAGACCAGGGAACTAGAGAGTAGGAGGTCTTGTGAGGAGCGGAGAGTGCGTTTTGGGTGGTAGATGGATATCAGGTCGGTGATGTAGTTTGGGGCAGAGTTATGAACAGCTTTGTACGCAAGGGCGGAGTGACCATTTGGAAACTCGGGCAGTGCCCGAGGGCCCGGGGTCAGTAGGGGGACCCGTGAGATGCCCCTGGTACCTTTTTCATAGGCTTTTTTGAGTTTGGGCAAGGACACAGGGGTCCCATGATCCCCTATTGCCCGGGGGCCCCATGAGTTGTCAGTCCGCCCCTGTTTGTACACCAATGTTAGTATTTTGAATTTTATATACAATATATATATATATACACACACACATACATATATAGTCACTCTTCAGCTTGGGTGCTGCCTCCAGAATAATGGTTCCTCCAGGGGTAAGCGCTACAAAAACTTTCTACAATGTATCGATTACACTAAAATATTATTATATCTGCGCTGTATTTTTAGCATTTTTCCTGGCTGCGTTTTTGGCAGGGGTTCCCCAAGACTTGAAAATGGTTTCATGGGTTCCTCCGGATGAAGAAGGATGAGAACTGTTGGTTCAGAGTGCCGATGAGTGGATGAATTTCTGCGTCTCCTCAGTCCAGGTAGTCCTGGAAATAAATTGCCGGTGTCGGTAATAACCGGCGATCCGAAGCAATCTGAGTTCCGTCTCTCCATGATGTCTTGTCTGAGCCGATAATTACTGTAGTATCCCGCAACTCCCTCTTAATTGTTCCTCCTGTCTCCTCCATCCATCAATAATTGTATTGTAAACCGCCGGTCACCCTTCCAGTGGGAGGGGATGGCAGATAATTGGGGAATTTTGGCTTCTCCCGTATCCGTGATGTTGATGCTAATCCTGCGAGTGATAAAATAAATATATACATCAATATAAAATAGCATGAGGTGAGCGTGAGGGATGATTAGATGGAGGCGACCTACAGACAGGAGACAGCAGCCGCAATAAAATGGGAGGTTTCAAGTCAACCATAAAGATGAGGTTTAATCTGCTTATATTTTGCCTTCTCTGGTCCCCCCCTCGCCCCCCCCTTATTAACATGCTAATGACATTATTAAATAACCTTTCCATTTATTATTACATTTCTTATATTAGATCCAGTGATGTCATCACTAGGTCTCTGTGCTTCTCTATGCAATGCAGGCAGACCATGGCAAGTGGGAGGGGCCATGTAAAGAGCTTCCTATAAAAAAAAAATCACAGCGCCCTAACTTAGTTCTGAACTTTAGTGATGATAGCAGTGGGCTGGCTCTTGGGAGGAGTTCTGTGAAGATCAAAAAGTCTTGATGGGTGGATCAGTCTGGAGGACTGGGCGTTCCTAAGCAGGATTTATTTACATAAAAACCACCCTAGTTAACACCCACATGCAGGGGCGGACTGACAACTCATGGGGCCCCCGGGCAATAGGGGATCATGGGGCCCCTGTGTCCTTGCCCAAACTCAAAAAAAGCCTATGAAAAAAGTACCAGGGCATCTCATTGGGCCCCCTACTGACCCTGGGCCCTCGGGCAGTGCCCGAGTTTCCAAATGGTCACTCCGCCCCTGCCCATATGAGATGCTGAACCTTGATGATTGAAAGAATCGAAATCCAATGAATGAAAGGGGTTGGGCCAGGGACAATCAGGCTGGAGGGAAAGGGCTAGATCACAGATGTCAAAGTGGTGGCTCTCCGGCTGTTGCCAAACTACAAGTCCCATGAGGCATTGCAAGATTGACAGTTACAAGCATGACTCCCAAAGGCAGGGGCATAATGAGACTTGTAGTTTCGCAACAGCTGGAGGGCCTCCAATTTGACACCCTTGGGCTAGATGATGCTGGACGTCCTCCAGCCTGGAAATGAGACAGAGCTCTATCCAACTTGTATCAGCTTCTGATGCACATGGTGAGAAGCTCACAGTGTGCAGTGAAATCAGAGTAAGCCATTTCAGTCCAGGAGAGGAGCCGGTACAACTGAATGGGGAGGTCGGAGGTCAGATTTAATGCAACACACAGAAAGTGGAATGCAGAATGGAACTTATCAGTCAGTTTTCTGTAGAAAGCAGCCACAGCCTGTGTAGAAAAGCCTGTCCTGTGGCAGAATGCTTCAGAGGAAGTATTCTTTATAGAAACAGTCAGGGCCGGGACAAGGGGAGGGAGCTAGAGGGGGGAGAGAGAGCACAGCACGCACCTCCTCCTGGCTCTCTCTTCCTCCAAAGATTTGTCTTGTCACTACCCACGCTAAGCTGACAGGAGTAGTAATGCCGCTGTCACTACTCTTGTCAGCTTGTAGCATCAGGAACTCTCCTTGGTGCCACCCTTCCACATTATACCAGCGCCAAGGGCAGAAGGGACAGCTGCCCTGGGCGCCCGTATAATGCGAGGTGGAAGGGTGGCACCAAGGAGAGTTCCTGATGCTACAAGCTGACAAGAGTAGTGACAGCGGCATTACTACTCCTGTCAGCTTAGCGTGGGTAGTGACAAGACAAATCTTTGGAGGAAGAGAGAGCCAGGAGGAGGTGCGGGCTGTGCTCTCTCCCCCCTCTAGCTCCACAGTCCTCGGTCTTCCTGCAGCGCTCCTGGACCGGAATATTCAGATTCATGTTCTGGGAAGGGGATTTCAGTGGGGGCAGGGGGGATTTGTACTACAAGAAGGGGGATTTTTTGCTTGGGGAGAATTTATGTTTAGGGGGAAAACTTGCAGATTAGTGCTTGATTTTTTTTTGGGGGGGAGGGGATTTTGCTGTCATAAAGGGCTCATGCATCTTGGGGGCGTGGGCGCAGTTTGTCATCTTTTCCCTGGGCGCGAGATGACCTTGTCCCGTCACTGGAAGCAGTGGTCTCTCTGCAAAGGTTCAACACCCTTCTGCTGAGTCAAGCCTGTGCCAGTGCAAACAGTAAAGTCCATGCTGCTTGTTGATTAGAGAGCCCTAGCAGAATGCTGCAGAGAAGGACCCTTGCAGTCTGTATGGAAGCAGTGGTCTCTCTGCAAAGGTCCAACACCCCCAGTTGAGTCAAACATGTAAATGTGCAATCAGCAAAGTCCATGCTGCCTGCTGATTAGAGAGCCCTAGCAGAATGCTGCAGAGAAGGACACTTGCACTCTGTAGGGAAGCAGTGGTCTCTCTGCAAAGGTCCAACACCCCCCACAGCTGAGTCAAACCTGTACCTGTGCAATGAGCAAGGTCCATGCTGCCTGCTGATCAGTGGGGGACTGACAACTCATGGGGCCCCCAGGCAATAGGGGATCATGGGGCCCCTGTGTCCTTGCCCAAACTCAAAAAAGCCTATGAAAAGGTACCAGGGGCATCTCATGGGGTCCCCTACTGACCCCGGGCCCTCGGGCAGTGCCAGAGTTTCCAAATGGTCAGTCCGCCCCAACTGCTGATTAGAGAGCCCAAGCAGAATGCTGCAGAGAAGGACCCTTGCACTCTGTAGGGAAGCAGTGGTCTCTCTGCAAAGGTCCAACACCCTCCTGCTGAGTCAAACATGTACCTGTGCAATGAGCAAGGTCCATGCTGCCTGCTGATCAGTGGCAGACTGACAACTCATGGGGCCCCCGGGTAATAGGGGATCATGGGGCCCCTGTGTCCTTGCCCAAACTCAAAAAAGCCTATGAAAAGGTACAAGGGGCATCTCATGGGGCCCCCTACTGACCCCGGGCCCTCGGGCAGTGCCCGAGTTTCCAAATGGTCAGTTTGCCCCTGCTGCTGATTAGAGAGCCCAAGCAGAATGCTGCAGAGAAGGACCCTTGCACTCTGTAGGGAAGCAGTGGTCTCTCTGCAAAGGTCCAACACCCTCCTGCTGAATCAAACATGTATCTTGCAATGAGCAAGGTCCATGCTGCCTGCTGATTAGAGAATCCTAGCAGAATGCGGCAGGGAAGGACCCTTGCACTCTGTAGGGATCCCGACTTTGAAATTGCGCGACTTACAGTGCACCAAAAGTCATGTACTACATTAGATATCGGTACGGCTCTGACCAACTCACAACCGCGCTGATATGAACGCTGTAATTGCGGACAATAGGGGGTGACTTGCCATGTGATTAGCAAGTTATATGTCATGCAAATCGCATGCCAAGTCGCATCCAGTGTGACCGGGGACTGACTGTAGAACTGTGCAATCAGCAAATGCCACACTGCCTGCTGATTGGTGAGCTCTAGCAGGGAGCATGTCAGACCTCTGCAGAGAGACCTCTGCTTAGACACAGCAATACATAACTTATGCAGGCCATAGACGGTTCATTTATTGGCCGATTTTTCGTCCGAAAAACAAAACATCGATCGTTCTGTTGCCACCAATGATTGCGAAAATCGGCCGTTTTTCACAAATTTTCCAGCATGACCGATAAAAGAAATGAGGAGGAACCGCGAAAATTGGCCGATGCCATTGCCCCACTAACAGTGCAAAAATCGGCCGATTATTCTTTCGGATAAAAATCGGCCAATAAACAAATCGTCTTTGGCCTGCATTAGTTTGCATAGTCGCAGCACACGCTCCTTGTAAAGTATCTCCAGAGGTGTCCCTAGGGTTGGTGTCACCCGATGCAATAACACTTGGTGACACCCCCTCTGGCGATCCCCGCAGAATGGATCAGATCTGCGGATTGAGCATAATGGATCGGACTCCGATCCATTATGCTCAATCCGCAGATCCGATCCATCCTGCGGGGATTGTCGGCTTTCTTTACAACTTACCTTTTCTTGTAGCGGGTTCAGTGTCACCCCGTATAGGTTGCATGCCGACGATCCCCGCAGGATGGATGGGATCTGCGAATTGGGGATCATACTGGATCGGACTCCAATCCATTATGCTTAATCCTCAGATCTGAACCATCTTGCGGGGATTGTCGACATGCAACCTATACGGGGTGACACCGAACGCGCTCCAAGAAAAGGTAAGTTGTAAAGAAAGCTGACGATCGACGCAGGATGGATAGGATCTGCGGATTGGGGATCATACTGGATCAGACTCCAATCCATTATGCTCAATCCACAGATCCCATCCATCCTGCGGGGATCGTCAGCTTTCTTTACAACTTACCTTTTCTTGGAGCGTGTTCGGTGTCACCCTGTATAGGTTGCATGTCGACAATCCCCGCAAGATGGTTCGGATCTGAGGATTGAGCATAATGGATCAGATCCATTATGCTTCCCAATCCGCAGATCCCATCCATCCTGCAGGGATCGTCGGCTTGCTTTACAACTTACCTTTTCGTGGAGTGGGTCCAGTGCAGGGGCAGACTGACAACTCATGGGGCCCCCAGGCAATAGGGGATCATGGGGCCCCTGTGTCCTTGCCCAAACTCAAAAAAGCCTATGAAAAAGGTACCAGGGGCATCTCATGCGGCCCCCTACTGAACCCGGGGCCCCGGGCAGTGCCCGAGTTTCCAAATGGTCAGTCTGCCCCTGGTCCGGTGTCACCCGGTGTATGCTGCACCCCCCGCACCTTCCTCGGGACACCACTGAGTATCTCTAAAACCCTTTTTTTGGTATGAAGTTGGGAAGGGTTAAAAGGTGTCCCCACTGGAAGCTTTCCTTTCACTTCCTATTACAGTTCCAGCAGTAACATTTTCGAAACGTTCATAATTCACTGAATTCACTGACAATGGTCCCCAGGACAAATTCCCCTCCCCCCCGGGGACAAAAAAAATGGTTCGGGGATGGTTCGGATCTGAGGATTGAGCATAATGGATCGGAGTCAGATCCATTATGCTTCCCAATCCGCAGATCCCATCCATCCTGCGGGGATCGTCGGCATGCAACCTATACAGGGTGACACTGGACCCGCTCCAAGAAAAGGTAAGTTGTAAAGAAAGCCGACGATCCCATCAGGATGGATCGGATCCATCCTGCGGGGATCGTCGGCTTGCTTTACAACTTACCTTTTCGTAGAGTGGGTCCAGTGCAGGGGCAGACTGACAGCTCATGGGGCCCCCAGGCAATAGGGGATCATGGGGCCCCTGTGTCCTTGCCCAAACTCAAAAAAAGCCTATGAAAAAGGTTCCAGGGGCATCTCATGGGGCCCCCTACTGAACCCGGGCCCGGGCAGTGCCCCAGTTTCCAAATGGTCAGTCTGCCCCTGGTCCGGTGTCACCCCGTGCGGTCGGTGTCACCCGGTGAGGGCCGCACCCCCCCGCACCTTCCTCAGGACACCACTGAGTATCTCTAAAGCCATTTTTTTGGTATGAAGTTGGGAAGGGTTAAAAGGTGTCCCCACTGGAAGTTTTCCTTTCACTTCCTGTTACAGTTCCAGCAGTAACATTTTTCAAACGTTCATAATTCACTGAATTCACTGACAATGGTCCCCAGGACAAATCCCCTCCTTCCCCCCCCCCCGGGGACAAAAAAAAAAAAAAGTTTGGATCTCCCAAAAGTTCTAAAAGTGCGAAATATAATAAAGATACAAAGTAGCGCTTCAGTATGGAATTCACAGTTCTGAAACTTTTCCTCCTCGCCGTTGTGTTGCGGCTCGCCGTCGCTGTGACACATTGTAATTACAGGTGATAAACCTGAGAGCTCAACTCTAACAGCTCGCCGCACATCCGCAGCAAAATGTTACATTAGCCCGGCCGATCGCTCTCCCTCTATGAATGTTGGAAGTTAAAAGAGGAAAGAGCGTAGCGCAGGAACATTAGTTAAGTCCTGTGCTGGGCCGGCTGCCCGTGAAGTCCGCGGCGTGACCCGCGCCTCACCCCTGATACAGCCGTTTCCATTCCAAGAAAATGTTTAGGTTCAATCTAAACAAATTAAAGTGAGATTTGTGAGAAATGACAGGAATGCGATCCGCTTGGCACAGCAACACACGGCCCGCGGAAGAGGCGAGGAGAACATTTACGTTTCATCAACTAAACGCCATTCCGATAGAAAAGGGAAGAAGAAGCACAGAGACCTTAAAGGAATACTTCTGTAAGTCCCTCTTTAATCACGCCATTATGTAAATTAAAAAAAAAAATATTATATATATATATATTCTTCAAAAAGTATTGGTCGGCCGGCCTTTTCACACCTGAACTTTAATGTCCCCGCAGTCTAATGCAGGCCATAGATGGGTCGAAAATCGGCCGATTTTTCGTCCAAAAATAAAATCGGCCGATTTTCGGATCGTTAGTGGGCTAATTGTTCGGCCGTTTTTCGGTATTTTGGCAGATTTTTTTTATCGGTAAAGTTGGAAAAAAATCGTCCGATTTTGCCGATCAGCCGATTTTCGCGGCAATGATGGGCAAATTGGTCGATTTTTTACCGATAAAAAAATCTGCGCATGAGCAGTGACCTGCAAGAGGAAGACAAAAAGAAGAAGAAAAAGAAGAAGAGGATGAAGAAGAAGAAGAGGAAGAAGAAGTGGATGAAGAAGAAGAGGATGAAGAAGAAGAAGAGGATGAAGAAGAGGATGAAGAAGAGGATGAAGAAGAAGAAGAAGAGGATGAAGAAGAGGATGAAGAAGAGGAAGAAGAAGAAGAGGATGAAGAAGAGGATGAAGAAGAGGAAGAAGAAGAGGATGAAGAAGAGGAAAAAGAAGAGGAAGAAGAAGAAGAAGAGGATGAAGAAGAGGAAGAAGAAGAGGAGGATGAAGAAGAGGAAGAAGAAGAAGAAGAGGATGAAGAAGAGGAAGCAGAAGAAGAGGATGAAGAAGAGGATGAAGAAGAGGAAGCAGAAGAAGAAGAGGATGAAGAAGAGGATGAAGAAGAGGAAGAAGAAGAGGATGAAGAAGAGGATGAAGAAGAAGAGGAAGAAGAAGAGGATGAAGAAGAGGAAGAAGAAGAAGAGGATGAAGAAGAGGATGAAAAAGAGGATGAAGAAGAGGAAGAAGAAGAAGAGGAAGAAGAAGATGAAGAAGAAGAGGAAGAAGAAGAGGATGAAAAAGAAGAGGAATTCCAGTCCGGCAAAAAGTGTCCCTGCAGAGAGCTCCGCTATTTCTTTGACAGTTCCTTGACATTTATAGTGGTTGCAACAATGTATCTATTTGTTTCCGAATAAAAACATCTGTATCCTAAATGGATACAAATAGATACATTGTTGCAACCGCTATAAATGTCAAGGAACTGTCAAAGAAATAGCGGAGCTCTCTGCAGGGACACTTTTTGCTGGCTGTAGAAAATCAGGCGATTTTTTTTACCGTTGCTCATAACGTCGGCCGCTTTAACGACCGATTTTTCGTTTTTTTAAAAGAAAGATCGGCCGATTTTCGACCCATCTATGGCCTGCATTAGTCCGTAAGGTTCAGTATTGAGTTGGCCCCGCCCTTTGCCGCTTTAACAGCTTCAACTCTTCTGGGAAGGCCGTCCACAAGGTTTAGGAGGGTGTCTATGGGAAGGTTGGACCATTCTTCCAGAAGCACATTTGTCAGGTCAGGCACTGATGTCGGGGGAGGAGGCCTGGCTCGCAGTCTCCGCTCTAATTCATCGCAAAGGTGTTCTATGGGGTTGAGGTCAGGACTCTGTGCAGGCCAGTCAAGTTCCTCCACCCCAAACTGGCTCCTCCATGTCTTTATGGACCTTGCTTTGTGCACTGGTGGGCAGTCATGTTGGAACAGGAAGGGGCCATCCCCAAACTCTTTCCACAAAGTTGTCCATAATGTCTTGGTATGCTGACGCCTTAAGAGTGCCCTTCACTGGAACTAGGAGGCCAAGGCCAACCCCTGAAAAACAACCCCACACCATAATGCCCCCTCCACCAAACTTTACACTTGGCACAATGAGTCAGGCAAGTACCGTTCTCCTGGCAACCACCAAACCCAGACACGTCCATTGGATTGCCAGACAGAGAAGCGTGATTCGTCACTCCAGAGAACACGTCTCCACTGCTCTAGAGTCCAGTGGCGGCATACTTTACACCATCCGACGCTTTGCATTGCACTTGGTGATGGAAGGGTTGGATGCAGCTGCTCGGCCATGGAAACCCATTTCATGAAGCTCTCTACGCACTGTTGTTGTGCTCATCTGAAGGCCACACCAAGTTTGGAGGTCTTTAGCTATTGACTCTGCAGACAGTTGGCAACTTCTGCGCACTGTGCGCTTCAGCATGCGCTGACGCCGCCCTGTCATGTGACATGGCCTACCACTTGGTGGCTGAGTTGCTGTTGTTCCCAGTTGCTTCCACTTTGTTATAATCCCACTAACAGTTGAGCGTGGAATATTTAGTAGCCAGGAAATGTCACGGATGGACTTATTGCCCAGGAGGCCACCTATCACGGGACCACGCTTGGAGTCACTGAGCTCCTGAGAGCGACCCATTCTTTCACCAATGTTTGTAGAAGCAGTCTGCATGTCTAGGTGATGATTTTATACACCTGTGTCCATGGGGGGGATTGGAACACCTGAATCATATGATTTGGAGGGCGGGCCCAATACTTTTGGCAATACCCTGTATGTATAAAAGTGCCAAAATACTAGTGTGTGAGAGGCCGGAGGGTGGCGGTTACCGGACTCTGAAAAGCAATCCACAGTGGACCATTTTTACAGAGTGACATGGCAGCGGCTGGCAGGCATTCAGGAGACAATACTGTGGTTGGCACTTTTGTCTTGCAGCACTGGGGTCTTTGGTTCAAGTTCTGGCCAGGACTCTATCTGCATAGTGTTTGTACAATGTTTTTTTTGTGGGTCTCCTCCTGTGCTTTAAAGATGTGCTGGCTGGTTAATTGGCCCGTTTATATGTGAGTTAGTGAATGTAAAGGATTTTCTTCATCGTGGTGGTACTCAGTTCTGCCACCTCCAGCACTGAATATATATATATTGGGAAGGGATGCTGGGGTGTGCTGGAGGGTTATTGGTCACTAGGGGAGTGTACTGTTGCTGAGGAGGGTCTACATGTGCTGGGGAGGTCTGTTGTTTCTGGGAAATCTATTCTTGCTGAGGGGATCTATTGTTTCCCAGGGTGGGCTCTATTGTCCTAGGGGGCTGTACTATTGCTGGTGGGGGGGGTCTATTTTTGCTGAGGTTATCTATTTCCCCGGGGGCTGTATTGTTGCTGGGGGGTGTTTATTGTTGCTGGGAGGTCTATATATGCTGGGGATATCTATTGTTGCTGGGGATTTAATGTTACTGGTAGTGGATCCATTGTTGCTGGGGGACCTTTTGTTTCAAGGGGATCTATTGTTGGGGGTATATATTGTTGATGGGGGTGTCCATTGTTGCTTGGGGATCTATTGTTGCTGAGGGATGTGTTGTTACTTTGGGACATATTGTTGCTTGGGGGGTCTATTGTTGCTGGATGGATCTTTTTTTGTTGGAGGTATCTATTGTTGCTTGGGGGGTCTATTGTTGCTTGGGGGTCTATTGGTGCTGTGTGGTTTAGAATTGCTGGCTGAAGCGGTTCCTTTTTACTGCTTTTCTTGTTATCATTTGCAAATTCCATGCAAATTACTTAGCACTACAAAATATTACTTGGTTCTGTATTCTCTAAAAAGGGCAAAAACAAAGTATGGCTTGGAGGTGGGTGGGCGGTGGAGACAAAGTATGGTGCTTGGAGGTGTGTGGGCGGTGGAGAAAAGTATGGTGCTTGGAGGTGTGTGGGCGGTGGAGACAAAGTATGGTGCTTGGAGGTGGGTGGGCAGTGGAGACAAAGTATGGTGCTTGGAGGTGGGTGGGCGGTGGAGACAAAGTATGGTGCTTGGAGGTGGGTGGGCGGTGGAGACAAAGTATGGTGCTTGGAGGTGGGTGGGCAGTGGAGACAAAGTATGGTGCTTGGAGGTGGGTGGGCAGTGGAGACAAAGTATGGTGCTTGGAGGTGGGTGGGCGGTGGAGACAAAGTATGGTGCTTGGAGGTGGGTGGGCAGTGGAGACAAAGTATGGTGCTTGGAGGTGGGTGGGCGGTGGAGACAAAATATGGTGCTTGGAGGTGGGTGGGCGGTGGAGACAAAGTATGGTGCTCAGAGGTTTGTAGGGGTGGAAACTAAGCATGGCGCTCGGAGGTAGGTAGGAGGGGAAACAAAGTATGGTGCTCGGAGGTTGGTAGAGGGCGGAAACAAAGTATAGCGCTCGGAGGTGGGTAGGGGGCAGAAACAAAGTATGGTGCTCGGAGGTGGGTAGGGGGTGGAAACAAAGTATGGTGCTCGGAGGTGGGTAGGGGGCGGAAAAAAAGTATGGTGCTCGGAGGTGGGTAGGGGGTAGAAACAAACTATGGAGCTTGGAGGTAGGTAAGGGGCGGAAAAAAAGTATGGTGCTCAGAGGTGGGTAGAAGGTGGAAACAAGGTATGGTGCTCTGAGGTTTGTAGGAGGTGGAAACAAAGAATGGTGCTCGGAGGTAGGTAGGAGGGGAAGCAAAGTATGGTGTTCTGAGGTGGGTAGGAGGTGGAAACAAGGTATGGTGCTCGGAGGTGGGTAGGGGGTAGAAACAAAGTATGGGGCTCGGAGGTGTGTAGGAGGTGGAAACAAGGTATGGTGCTCTGAGGTTTGTAGGGGGTGTAACCTCGTATACCCAGAGACTGACGCGGTTCAACCATTTTGGCTTCAACCTCCATCTTGGCAAAGGGGTTAACCATCCTGACAAACATATTTCCCCCTCATTCTCCCCCTCCCTTTCTGAGAGTCCCAGAGACATTTGGCCAGTGTGTATGTGTGTAGGAGTGTCACAGGAGGCCAGGGTCTAGCAGGGGGCTAGGAGCTATAAAGTCCCCAAGGGAGCTGGGGCTGTCCTAAGAACCTGTAAAATGTAACACCGCGTATAAGATAAGGCAAGCTTTCCCAGGAGTTCAAGACATTCCAAGGAAGGCAGGACCAGCTAACACTTTTAAAAATCCATTTTTTCCCTATGTCTCATATCTTGGAATATGAGAAACTTACATAAAAACCAGACATATTGTCAGATTGGCTAAAAGAAGACAAACAATTTGATAGGTCACTCACCTTGTCTCGAATACATAGGAAAGCCAAAAAATAGATCTTGTGAACCGTTCAGTGCATAATTTCATAATTCATATCTAATCAATCCTCAGACGTGTCTGCATAATAATCTACCAGCGGGTGGAATGTCAGTTGTGCATAGGAAAAGTTATTAGCCAAAATATGAACTAAACAATATTTTGGCTCTAGTTTAGGTCCACGCCCAGACCTCCACGCCCTAAACGGGGTATTGGTCCTTGACTTTAGAGAAACCCCCTGCTGGGGAACTACAAATTAGGCTGTCAGACCTAAGAAGAGGAGTTGAAGAATTCTCCCATTTTAACATCAATACCACCTGGGGAGACCCGTGCCCTTCTGCTCAGAAACTTGATCTGCTTAAATCCAAGGCTTAATGGCAAGTACCTTAACCCTTTTACCTCTCCCTGTTATCTCTTTGCTGTGCTGTTTTCTGTATATTTATATATATATTAGTTACATTTTTTCTGTAAATATTTTTATTGCGCCGTTTGACCTTTTAGTAATACATCTTTCCTTCTGAAGTGTTGAACTGTTTCTACAGCTCTTTATTGCAATTTAGAATTCCTGCCTCTAAAGAGAACGCTACTGTGTTGGTTTAACCCTCTGTATAACCGGCCTGTGTTATGACCATGTTATGCAGACGATTATTTCAATCATTATAGTATTATAGCTGATATCGCCGAGTTTCCTCTTTCTCTGTATAAAAAGGAGGTGGTGGCAGTGTGAAGGGTTAATTGTGTAATTAACCTGACCCAGTAACAATCGCTCAGACTGCCGGTTCATCCATCTGCGGTCCATTAGCTGGAAAATCGTTGTGCAGGGTGCAGCTGGATGTGGCATTGTTACGCATGTGACATCGCGGTTTTAGATTGGCTAGTCCTTCGGTCACGAGTTTGGTGAGAAGGGCTGGGGTCTGACATCGCGTTCGTCACATATTGGACGTCGCGATCATGGGATCGTCGCATACTGGTGGCGGTGATCTTGCATCCGTGACAGGGGGTGGAAACAAAGTATGGTGCTTGGAGGTGTGTAGGGGGACGGAAACAAACTATGGTGCTCGGAGGTAGGTAGGAGCGGAGACAAAGTATGGTGCTCCGAGGTGGGTAGGAGGTGGAAACAAGGTATGGTGCTCGGAGGTGGGTAGGGTGCGGAAACAAAGTATAGTGCTCGGAGGTGTGTAGGGTGCAGAAACAAAGTATGGTGCTCGGAGGTGGGTAGGGGGCGGAAACAAAGTATAGTGCTCGGAGGTGTGTAAGGTGCAGAAACAAAGTATGGTGCTCGGAGGTGGGTAGGGGGCGGAAACAAAGTATAGTGCTCGGAGGTGTGTAAGGTGCAGAAACAAAGTATGGTGCTCGGAGGTGTATAGGGGGCAGAAACAAAGTATGGTGCTCGGAGGTGTGTAGGGGGCAGAAACAAAGTATAGTGCTCGGAGGAAGGTATGAGGGGAGACAAAGTGTGGTGCTTGGAGGTGGGTAGGAGGTGGAAACAAAGTATGGTGCTCAGAGGTGGGTAGGAGGTCAAAACAAAGTATGGTGCTTGGAGGTGGGTAGGAGGTCGAAACAAAGTATGGTGCTCGGAGGTCGGTAGGGGACGGAAACAAAGTATGGTGCTTGGAGGTCGGTACGGGGCGGAAACAAAGTATGGTGCTTGGAGGTCGGTAGGGGGCAGAAACAAAGTATGGTACTTGGTGGTGGGTAGGGGGCGGAAACAAAGTATGGTGCTCGGAGATGGGTAGGGGGTGGAAACAATGTATGGTGCTCTGAGGTTTCTAGGGGGTGGAAACAAAGTATAGTGCTCGGAGGTGGGCAGGGGGCGGAAACAAAGTATGGTGCTCGGAGGTGGGCAGGGGGCAGAAACAAAGTATGGTGCTTGGAGGTGGGCAGGGGGCAGAAACAAAGTATGGTGCTCGGAGGTGGGCAGGGGGCAGAAACAAAGTATGGTGCTCGGAGGTAGGTAGGTTACACAAGGGGTGACTCAGGGGAGGGGTAGTACCTGCATCTATTCTCTGAGGAAAAAAAGCCCTAGGAACTGTAGATTTTGAGCTCTTGAGCACAGGGACTGATGTCAATGTACAGTATGTAAACTATTGGTGCTATATAAATACATGTAACACATAACTGAGGACAAAAATGCAGCAAGTGAAATGAGACCACCTGACCTGCATGCTTGCCCAGCTAAGTGAATTGAAGCCATGGGATCAGCATGACACCAGCACCCGTCCTCCAGAGGAGGGGTCGGCCTACTGTAGTACGAGTCTCCTTTAAGGAGCTTTCAGCAGGCTGGCTGCGGCGGCGGGGCTCGGTATCACGATCGGATTGTAGATCCTTCCCGGCTCGGATGACAGATGCATCGTGTTTTTGAAATATTTATTAAAACCTGCTCCTCCTGTCTAATTAGCACGTTCCGTCTCATGCTGGCAGATTAATAATATTATTAGAATGGATAACTAATCTCACAAATAATATCAAATCCAACAAACATACAGCTGGTGTGGGATAAAGATTACCGAGTAAGCCGATAAAACCTAAACATTTCCTTCCCGTAAGACCAGAAAATACGATGGACGCCCAACCACATCTCCTTCCCAGCATCCTCTAGCCCAGTGGTCTTCAAACTGCGGCCCGGGGGCCAGATGCGACCCTTTGCTTGCTTTTATCTGGCCCTTTGGGCACTATTTAATCCACTGACACCAACAAATTCCTCCCAACGATGGGGCGCAATTTCCCCTCAATGATACCAATGATGGGGCACAGTTATGCCAATGTTACCACTAATGGGGCCCAATTTCCCCCCAATGATATCAACGATGGGGCACAGTTATCCCAATGTTACCACTAATGGGGCCCAATTTCCCCTCAATGACACCATCGACGGGGCACAGTTATCCTAATGTTACCACTAATGGGGCTCAATTCCCCCCAATAATACCAATGATGGGGCACAGTTATCAAATGTTACCACTAGTGGGGCCCGATGATGGGGCCCATTTTCCCCCCAATGACATCATCGATGGGGCACATTTATCTCAATGTTACTATTAATGGGGCCCAATTTCCCCTCAATGACACCATCGATGGGGCACAGTTATCCCAATGTTACCACTAATGGGGCCCAATTTCCCCCCAATGATACCAACGACGGGGCACAGTTATCCCAATGTTACCACTAATGGGGCCCAATGATGGGGCCCAATTTACCCCCAATGATACCAACGATGGGGCAGAGTTATCCCAATGTTACTACTAATGGGGCACTATTCTTCCCACTGATACCAATGATGGGGCACTATTGATAAGGACTTTTTGGAAGCTCTGTACATGACTCCGCCCACCCTTCATTCATCTGCCTGCATTGCATAGAACAGTGGTCTCCAAACTGCAGCCCGGGGGCTGGATGTGGCCCTTTGCTTCTCTTTACCAGGTCCTTGGGGCACTATTCAACCCACTGATACAAGGCACTATTCCTTCTAATGACACCAACAATGGGGTATAATTACTGTTACTGATATCACCAATAGGGCACTATTCTTCCCCATGGACACCAATGATGGGGCACTATTCCTCCCACTGATACCAATGATGGGGCACTATTCCTCCCACTGATACTAATGATGGGGCACTATTCCTCCACTGATACCAATGATGGGGCACTATTCCTCCCACTGACACCAATGATGGGGCACTATTCCTACCACTGGCACCAATGTTATGGAACTATTCTTCACACTGACACCAATGATGGGGCACTATTCCTCCCACTGACACCAATGATGGGGCACTATTGATGATGACTTTTAGGAAGCTCTGTACATGGCTCCGCCCACCCTTTATTATCTGCCTGCAGTGCATAGAACAGTGGTCTCCAAACTGCGGTTGGGGGGGCAGATGTGGCCCTTTGCTTGTCTTTATCAGGCCCTTGGGGCACTATTCAACCCACTGATACAAGGCACTATTCTTTCTAATGACACCAACAATCGGGTATAATTACTGTTACTGATACCACCAATTGGGCACTATTCTTCCCACTGACACCAATGATGGGGCACTATTCTTCCCACTGACACCAATGATGGGGCACAATTCCTACCACTGACATCTATTCCTACCACTGACATCAATGTTATGGAACTATTCTTCCCACTGACACAAATGGTGGAGCACTATTCCTCCCACTGACACCAATGTTATGGAACTATTCCTCCCACTGACACCAATGATGGGACACAATTCCTACCACTGACATCAATGTTATGGAACTATTCCTCCCACTGACACCAATGATGGGACACAATTCCTACCACTGACATCAACGTTATGGAACTATTCTTCCCACTGATACCAATGATGGGGCACTATTGATGATGACTTTTTGGAAGCTCTGTACATGGCTCCGCCCACACTTCATTATCTGCCTGCATTGCATAGAACAGTGGTCTCCAAACTGGGGGCCGGATGTTTGTCTTTATCAGTACTAGGGGCACTATTCAACCCACTGATACAAGGCACTATTCTTTCTAATGACACCAACAATGGGGTATAATTACTGTTACTGATACCACCAATAGGGCACTATTCTTCCCACTGACACCAATGATGGGGAACTAATCCTACCACTGACACCAATGTTTTTGAGCTATTCCTCTCACTGACACCAATGGTATGGAACTATTCTTCCCACTGACACCAATGATGGGGCACTATTCCTTTCCCTGATACCAACAATGGGGCACTAATCCTTTCCCTGATCCCAATGATGGGACAACAATGGATCACTATTCCTCCAATCAATACCAATGTTGAGGCAATGTTTATTCCCATTGACGTCGAGGGCATTTTCTACCCCCACTGGCCACAGTCCGACTGCCTCAAAGTCTGAAGGACCCTTTGTTCAGAAAGTTTTGAGACCCTTGGCATAGACAAGCACAGAGACCTAGTGATGATGTCACTGGGTCTAAGCGAAGTTATGTAATGCAGATGGAAAGGTTTAATAAATCATTTCCTTGGCATGTTGATAGGCAGGGAATAGGGAAGGCAAAACATAACTCGATCAAACTTCAGCTTTAAACACATTTTTCCTATATTATTATATTATTGCATTATCCTATTATATTCCTATTGTGTCATCTAATGAGAATTGTTTGTTTCATCCTATTATAAATCCTACGGAATTATCTTACAATAAATGGTATTTTATTAGCCTTTTTCAATCCTATTATGATCCTTTTGTTTTGTTCTTTTACATTGCTATTGTATCAACCAATTCTAAATTCTATTGTATTCCCGATGTATCATCTAATGATGAATCTCATTGTAGTATCCTATTATAATGCTGTCCTATTGTCCTGTTATTGGAAACAATGGATCTAGTACTGCCATGTATTCTACAAGAGTCAGCAGTTCCGCAGGCTTTGTGCCCCTAGCCCCGCCTCCTGACTGTTCATTGGGCCACCAGTAAACATCATCACACTGGTGACGCCCAACCCCAGCACTCCCCCTTTTTGTAAATTCATATTTATTTATTTATTACAGGTACTTACAGTTAGGTACATATATATTTGGACACAGACACAATTTTAGATTTGTTCAGGTATTTACCAAAACATAGTCAAGCTATAATTCTATAATGGATGTGGGCTGAAAGTGAGCACTCTCAGTCAGGGGCGGACTGACCATTTGGAAACTCGAGCACTGCCCAAGGGCCCAGGGTCAGTAGGGGGCCCCATGAGATGCCCCTGGTACCTTTTTCATAGGCTTTTTTGAGTGTGGGCAAGGACACAGGGGCCCCATGATCCCCTATTGCCCGGGGGCCCCATGAGTTGTCAGTCCGCCCCTGCTCTCCTGTTTAATTTGAGGGTATGTACAGCCAGATTGAAGGAAGGGTCTAGGAGTTACAGCTCTTAAGTGTAGCCACCCCCCCCTTTTTCAAGGGACCAAAAGTAATTGGACAATTAAATATAGTCATAAATAAACTGTTGATTTGTAATATTTTGTTGAGAATCCTTTACTGGCAATGACTGCCTGAAGTCTTGAACCCATGGAAATTACCAAAGACTGAGCTTCCTCCTTTCTGATGCTTTGCCTGAAGTCCGGAACCCATGGACATTACCAAAGACTGGGTTTCCTCCTTTCTGATGCTTTGCCTGAAGTCTGGAATCCATGGACATTACCAAAGACTGAGCTTTTTCCTTTCTGATGCTTTGCCTGAAGTCTGGAACCCATGGACATTACCAAAGACTGAGCTTCCTCCTTTCTGATGCTTTGCCTGAAGTCCGGAACCCATGGACATGACCAAAGACTGGGTTTCCTCCTTTCTGATGCTTTGCCTGAAGTCTGGAACCCATGGACATGGCCAAAGACTGGGTTTCCTCCTTTCAGATGCTTTGCCTGAAGTCTGGAATCCATGGGCATGACCAAAGACTGGGTTTCCTCCTTTCTAATGCTTTGCCTGAAGTCTGGAACCCATGGACATGACCAATGACTGGATTTCCTCCTTTCTGATGCATTGACTGAAATCTGGAACCCATGGACATGACCAATGACTGGATTGCCTCCTTTCTGATGCATTGGCTGAAATCTGGAACCCATAGACATGACCAAAGACTGGGTTTCCTCCTTTCTGATGCTTTGCCTGAAGTCTGGAACCCATGGGCATGACCAAAGATTGGGTTTCCTCCTTTCTGATGCTTTGCCTGACGTCTGGAACCCATGGGCATGACCAAAGACTGGGTTTCCTCCTTTCTGATGCTTTGCCTGAAGTCTGGAACCCATGGACATTACCAAAGACTGGGTTTCCTCCTTTATGATGCTTTGCCAGGCTCTAACTGCAGCTGTCTTCAGTTGTTGTGGGGTTTTTTGACTTTAGTTTTGCCTTCAGCAAGTGAAATTCATGCTCAATTGGGTTGAGATCAGGTAATTGACTTGGCCATTGCAGAATATTCCACTTCTTTTCCTTCATAAACTCCTGGGTTGATTTTGCAGTGTGTTTTGGATCATTGTCCATCTGTGATGTGAAGCGCCGTCCAATCACCTTTGCTACATTTGGCTGAATCTGGGCTGACAGTAAACACTGCAGAATTCATCCAGCTGCTTCTGTCTTCTGACACATCATCAATAACCACCAATGACCCAGTGCCACTGGAAGCCATGCATGCCCATGCCATCACACTGCCTCCACCATGTTTTATAGATGACGTTGTGTGCTTTGGATCATGAGCAGTTCCAAGCCTTCTCCACACTTTTTTCTTCCCATCATTCTGGTACAGATTCATCTTAGTTTCATCCGTCCAAAGAATGCTTTTCCAGAACTGGTCCGGCTTTTTGGCAAAGTCTAATCTGGCTTTTATGTTCTTCAGACTTATGAATGGTTTGCAACTTGTGGTGAACCCTCTGTATTTGCTCTCGTGAAGTCTTCTCTTGATTGTAGATTTTGACAATGATACGCCCACCTCCTGGAGAGTGTCCTTCACTTGTCTGGATGTTGTGAATGGGTTTTTCTTTACCATAGAGAGGATCCTGCGATCATCCACCACTGTTGTCTTCCGTGGACGTCCATGCCTTTTTATGTTGCTGAGCTCACCAGTGCGTTCTTCTTTCCTCAGAATTTACCAAACTGTTGATTTGACCACTCCTAATGTTGCTGCTATCTCTCTGATGGATTTGTTCCATTTTTGAAACCTTACAATGGCCCGTTTCACTTACATGGACAGCTCCTTTGAACACATGGTGTAGGTTCACAGGAATAGATTCCAAATGTATATATCACACTTAGAATCAACTCCAGACCTTTTACCTGCTTAATTGATGAAGAAATAATGAAGGAGTAGCCCACACCTGGCCATGAAACAGCTTTTAATTCAATTGCCCAATTACTTTTGGCCAATTTACGCAGCGCTTTACACACACACATATATATATACTGTATATATATATATATATATATATATATATATAGTACATTCACATCAGTCCCTAACCCTCAAGGGGTGTACAATCTAAGGTCCCTAACCTGCATTCATATATACAGTACATATACTAGGGTCAATTTAGACAGGAGCCACTTAATCTACCAGTATGTCTTTGGAGTGTAGGAGGAAACCAGAGTACCCGTGGGAAACCCACACAGGCACAGGGAGAACATGCAAACTCCAGGCAGGTGGTCCCGTGGTTGGGATTTATGACCCAGGGTTGCCTTCCGTCATCCCTCGTCTTTTCCAGGAGGCAAGAATGATGAAGTCCAAATTTTGGTTAACGCAGGGAACAGACACGTGCGATTCGTTTAGATACGGATCCAACTTCAGACAAAATTTTCATTATTCGGAGATTCGGATGTATCCAAATTTCCAAATCACAATAGTAACGAATTTCAATGAATCATCTGAATTCGTGTTAAAAAATAAATTCAAATTCAAAAATAGATTTGAAATGGAAACATATTGCAATAACCACTGTAAGGTATAAAAGTGAAATAGGATGATGATTCCTACTTAGGCTGCTTTATAGAATGTAATAGAACAGAATAGAATACAACAGAATAGATTATAATAGAATAGAACATAATAGAATACAATAGAATAGATTATAAAAGAATAGAATAGAACAGAATAGAATACAATAGAATAGATTATAAAAGAATAGATGATACGAGGAGAATGACAGGCGCATGATTTAGCAGTCCATATATGTTGTTTTAAGTTCCAAGTGGGCAAGGATAGTCCAGTAGGCACTAAGGGCAAGCTGTGATGGAGCGAAACATAACTCTGTAGTAGAAGCAACAAAGAAACACAACACCTCTAAGTGTATACTGTAATAATATGTAATAAGAAGGTAAGTAGTAACACACATCTTAGAATTTAAAAGCAGGCTCACATGGTGGAGAGGTAAAACATCTGTAGCCAGATTTTAGGTGACCAGGGGCGAACTGACCATTTGGAAACTTGGGCACTGCCCGAGGGCCCGGGGTCAGTAGGGAGCCCCATGAGATGCCCCTGGTACCTTTTTCATAGGCTTTTTTGAGTTTGGGCAAGGACACAGGGTCCCCATGATCCCCTATTGCCCAGGGGCCCCATGAGTTGTCAGTCTGCCCCTGTAGGTGACTGTTCCAGAGAGGGTCCGCCAGCAGATGGTGCTATGTATGTGAAGCATGGGCGGTGAAGCCTGGCAGAGTCTCCAAGATGTCCGGGGTCGGTCACGTCTAACGCCATCAATGTGCAGTCACCTAACATCTGGCTACAGACATTTCACCTCTCCACCTTATGAGTCTGTTTTTAAATTCTAAGGTGTGAGTTACTACTTACCTTCTTATTAAATATTATTGCAGTATACATTTAGAGGCGCTGTGTTTCTTTGTTTTTTTAAAAGAATAGAATAGTATATAAAAGAATAGAGATTATAAAAGAATAACATAGAATATAAAATGATGGAATAAAATAGAATAGAATAGAATGGAATAGAATAGAATAGATTATAAAAGAATAGAATAGGGTACTCCGTTTTCCTTCCTCCCTCCAAAGACATGCTGATAGGTGAATTGGCTCCTGTCTAAATTGTCCCTAGTATGTGTATGTATGAATGTGAGTTAGGGACCTTAGATTGTACGCCCCTTGAGGGTTAGGGACCTTAGATTGTACACCCCTTGAGGGTTAGGGACCTTAGATTGTACACCCCTTGAGGGTTAGGGACCTTAGATTGTACACCCCTTGAGGGTTAGGGACCTTAGATTGTACACCCCTTGAGGGTTAGGGACCTTAGATTGTACACTCCTTGAGGGTTAAGGACCTTAGATTGTACGCCCCTTGAGGGTTAGGGACTGATGTGAATGTACAATATATATGTAAAGTGTTGTGTAAATTGACGGCGCTATATAAGTACCTGAAATAAATAAATACCCTGAGAGTTTACCTGGGAGAAGTGACGTTGGACCCTGGATTGGAGAGGAACTCGGTCTTCTGAAGATGGAGCAAGATAAAGGCTTTAACACTGCAGGAAGTCTTAGTGGAAGGGTTCAAGTGCTGCAACTGAAGAATACAGAGTGCCAGCACGGCTTGAAGGTCCTTCGTCTGTATAGCTGGAAAGGTCATGCATGCAACTGTTCTTTTTAGGTGCCCTGTGCCCTAACCTATCTCCTTCTCATGGAATTTTCCCATCTAAAAAAAACCTGTTAACCCTTTCAAAATCAGCTGGAGCCCAATTCTTCAAACCTCACTAAAAGTCAAGAAACCAACCCTAAGGTGAAATGTCAGTCTTCCAAGCAGGGGCGGACTGACAACTCATGGGGCCCCCCAGGCAATAGGGGATCATGGGGCCCCTGTGTCCTTGCCCAAACTCAAAAAAGCCTATGAAAAAGGTACCAGGGGCATCTCATGGAGCCCCCTATTGACCCCGGGTTTCCAAATGGTCAGTCCGCCCCTGCTTCCAAGACACTTGAGGGTCCATACCTGCCTCCAGGCCAGAGGTCTCCAAACAAGGGGCCAGTTTAATGTTCTTTAGATTTTATGGGGGGTGGGGGGGTGGGGGTCAGACTGTGACCATTGGGAGTAAACAATGCCATGCCCCGTCTTTTGTATTAGCAGGAAAAATAATGCCACTTTGAATTATGCCCCAACGGTCAGATACTGTAAAGGCAAACAAAGGGACACATACTGCCTCCGTGCTATAGTTTGAAGACATCTGATTTAGGAGGTAAGGAGGTGCTACATATGCCTTTTGGGGGTCACCTTCTACTAGGCCACCAGTTCACAGAATTTATTTATTTATTTCAGGTACTTATATAGCACTATCAATTTACGCAGCGCTTTATATATATGTTATACATTCACATCAGTCCCTAACCCTCAAGGGGCGTACAATCTAAGGTCCCTAACTTACATTCATACATACACATACTAGGGACAATTTTTAGACAGGAACTAATTAACCTACCAGCATGTCAACTAACCTACCAGTGTGGGAGGAAACCAGAGAACCCAGAGGAAACCCACGCAGGCACGTGGAGAACATGCAAACTCCAGGCAGGTGATGCCATGGTTGGGATTTGAACCAACAACCCTAGTACTGCCAGGTGGAAGTGCTAACCATTTAGCCACTGTGAAACCCCCCACCCTAAGGTGCAGGAAATCCCACCTACTCTCAGCCTTCCACCAACCAAATACCCCCACTATCAAAACAAACCCCTTGGATCTGCCTTAACCCTTTCTGTTCCTCCTTCCCCACTCTGGGCCTAGTCATGTATGCCCTGCGCCATTTCTTCTTTCTTTTTTGCTATGGGCATTTCTTGACTGACATGAAGGAATACATACAGTATGTGAACCGTTTTTCATTTTATAAGTCTCAAATTCTTTAACTAAGTCAATTGCTCCTAATGTTTATTGCACAATCTCGCAGCCGAAGAGGATTCTGGGTAATGGCCTTTCCTACGGGGCCTCAGCCTACATGAAAGCCCCCAAGACTGAGCGATGGCCATTTTGTCAGCTATCAGAAATGTCTCCTTTCTTCCTGAGCTCTTCCAGGTTCTCTGCGAGTCAGAGACTCCTGATGAGGAAGATTACTCTTTAATCTCCGCCATTACGCAGCCAATGAATTGATGTGTATTAAGCGCAGCAGCTAATACCCTGCAGACACATGTAAATGAGGGGACGACTGGACTGGGTTATGTCAAGCAGGCATGTTTAACATCTATCAGCCGAGAGCCGTGTTTGCTTTTAATCCATGAAATTTTTATTTTAAATATCTGCCATTAAAGATTTTACATCTGTCTAATTTCAGCGAATGGAATGGGAGCGCTGGGTCTCCTCGCAGTGACCATTTCAATTATTGGAAGTCGTTGTGAATTTCAGAATTAAATCTATGTTTTTTATTAACAGTAAAAAGCACCTGTAGACTTGGGAAAACCATAACGACCATGACGGCTTCTTGGCCTTTTGGCTAAGATCAAGTGTAGTATCTGTTCTTATCAGTGTCCAGTGGGGGTGCTCCCGGCCATTCTAGCTTTGCGGGGATGGCTGTTGTATAGTACTCTCACTGGTATGATGGGGGTCTGGAAGGCTAGTACCGGGGGGACAGAAAGCGTGGTGCCCACGAGTAGAAGCTGGGGCCCGTGAGTAATTCCCCCGAGAAGACCGGAAGGACCCAGTGCCTCCTGATTTGGACGGATCTACCTTGTCTGGCCAGGGGTCGGGAAGGCAGAAAGTCCGCAAACTCAGTGCCCCCTGAGTAGACGCCCCCAGGGGTGCCACTAGTAACACCTGGGTGTGGGACCCCACAGTGTGAAGATGGCACAAGGTCACTGTTTTTCACTCTTTTTGCACAAGCGCCCTTAGGACCAGGCCTTTTGGCTAGGATCAGGGCAATTTTTGCTACAGGCCTCAGGGCCTGGTTTGTGCACAATTTGGCACGGTCCACTTTTTTATTTTCTATTTATTTAATTTATTATCACTCCCACGTTTTGTCACTTTTTCTTACTTTTGTGTGTGTTTTCCACAGGATGGAGGGTGTGGGTCCTCGGGCCTGCCCTGAAGTCTAGGGGGAGGATGTGTGGCCTTTTGGTTCCTTCCTCCCCTGATCCCTAGGGGGTTTTCTCTGCGGGAGAGCCCCCTGACCAAGTACTGGGTGTCCGGCTTCGGCTGGACACAAGGAACGGTGGTCCACCAGGCCTTTTGGCCAGGAGGACCAAATGGGAAACTTGTCCCTGTCAGGAGCTTCGTGCCCCGGGGGATCAGGGTAGCGGTCCAGCCCCTTTAGGGGTAGGACAAAAGCACACCCCTAAGTGCACTTTTTCGTGTGGTGTTTTGCACTTGCACTTTTTTTGTGAACACTTACGGGTTTTTTCGTTATAGTTGCACGTTTGCGGACTTAAAAAAAAAAAAAAAATAATGACCATGACAGCCCAATTATATCGTTGTGTTGTGGTGACACGGGTGTTAACATGCATTACTGCATTGTGGTCCCAATCATTTTGGATGGCACCCCAGTGCACTAAGGTGCTGCTCCTGTGTTGCAACGTTCCACAACACACAGTAGTGCATAGAAGCCTCACATTAGGGTGCATTGGCAGTCCATTCATTTCAATGGGTTGCATCAACACAACACATGTTAATGTCTGACATAACATGAGGGCCCCTTATTATAAAGACACCCCTCACATACTTTTGTGGACAATATGTGAGAACAAGGCTCTTGTCCCCTCAATATAGTATTTGCCACCCCCTTGCAAGGTACCCTCCCAATGTTGAGAGGCATGTGACCTGGTATGGTTCAAGAAAGGTGCGGGGACTCATTGCCCTCCCATTACTAGCCATACCTCATTGTTGTTTTCATTTTTTAACTATGTACTGTCCCTTTACAAAGAAATTACACGGGGCCCTCCTTAAAATGGCATGCAACCTGGGTGCATCACAAGGATTTCATGACTGATATGAAGGAATACATACAGTATGTGAACCGTTTTTCATTTTATAAGTCTCAAATTCTTTAAATAAGTCAATTGCTCCCAATGTTTATGGCGCAATCTCGCAGCCGAAGAGGATTCTGGGTAATGGCCTTTCTACAGGGCCTTAGCCTACATGAAAGCCCCCAAGACTGAGCGATGGCCATTCTGTCAGCTATCAGAAATGTCTCCTTTCTTCCTGAGTTCTTCCAGGTTCTCTGCGAGTCAGAGACTCCTGATGAGGAAGATTACTCTTTAATCTCCGCCATTACGCAGCCAATGAATTGATGTGTAGCAGTGACCATGCATCCAGCGCTCCAGAACCAGGGGCAAACTGACAACTCATGGGGCCCCCGGGCAATAGGGGATCATGGGGCCCCTGTGTCCTTACCCAAACTCAAAAAAGCCCATGAAAAAGGTACCAGGGGCATCTCATGGGGCCCCTTACTGACCCCGGGCCCTCGAGCAGTGCCCGAGTTTTCAAATGGTCAGTCTGCCCCTGTCCAGAACCATACCAGACCACACATCTTTAACACTGGGAGGGTACCGTGCAAAGGAGAGGGAAGCCCTCTTCAGCCCTCTTTGTATTAAGGAGGTCCAAAATGTGCAGCCTCATCGCAGGGGAATAAGTGAATAAAAACACTGACACCAGGGAAAAGTCCTTATTGGAAGAAAAAAATGAAACAATGCTTTTTTTTTTGGATGGGGGGTTTGGGTGCTGGAAGTACAAATGGGGGAGCAAATGTGGCACGCCACACACTTGTGGGTGTGACCAAAGGTGGGTGCAGTCTAAAGTGTTTCTTCATGGTCTATGCTTGTAATGTACAACCTTTCCCCTTTGCATAGAGTAAATAGGGCCTTAAAATACACTGAAGAGATTGTTAATAGGCCCAATTGGGACCAGCAATGATAATCCTCAGCAAGTATCGGGGTAAGCAATAACCCTCAGCAAGTTTAAGGGTGAGCAATGATAACCCCCAGCATATGGGCCAGCAATAACCCTGAAAACTTGTCATAATAATTAACCCCAGCTCGGCGCAGTAAATAACCCCTGCATGGCACAATCTTTAATACTCAACAGGGCACAACAATTAACCCCAGGCACAGCACACTGATGAACCCCCAGCATGACACAATAATAAACACCCAACACTGAACAATAATTACCTCCACCACAGTAATTAAACTCCTGCAATGTGCATTAATAAACCCCCATCTCTGCACAATAATTAACCTCAATCACTGCACAATAGTTAACCTCCAACACTGCACAATAACTAAACTTCATCACTGCACATTAAATAACCTCCATAGCTGCACAATAATTAACCTCTATCACTGCACATTAATTAACCTCCATCACTGCACAATAATTAACCCCAGGCACAGCACAATAATTAACCCCCAGCATCACACAATAATAAACCCCCAACATTGAACAATAATTACCCCCAGCACAGTAATTAACCTCCAGCAATGTGCATTAATAAACCCTCACCACTGCACAATAATTAACCACCATCACTGCACAATAATTAACCCCTATCACTGCACAATAAATAACCCCTACCACTGCACAATAATTACCCTAAATCACTGCAAATAATTTTACCTCCATCACTGCACATCAATTAATCCCCAGCAGTATAGCAGTCAGTGTGACCCTTCATTGTGAGGTCAGCACTATGTGATATTTAGAGTGTGAGGATCAGAACTGTGTATATTACTCTCTCTGTGTGCCCCTTTAAATTGGTGGTCAGCATGCCCTCTATACACTGGTGGTCAGTGTGGCTCCTGTACAGTGGTGGTCAGTGTGCCTCCTGTGCACTGGTGGTCAGTGCGCCTCCTGTGCACTGGTGGTCAGTGTGCCTCATGTACACTGGTGGTCAGTGTGCCTCCTGTACACTTGTGGTCAATGTGCCTCCTGTGCACTGGTGGTCAGTGTGCCTCCTGTGCACTGGTGGTCAGTGTGCCTCCTGTACAGTGGTGGACAGTGTGCCTCCTGTACAGTGGTGGTCAGTGCACCTCCTGTATAGTGGTGGTCAGTGCGCCTCCTGTACACTGGTGGTCAGTGCGCTTCCTGTACACTGGCGGTCAGTGCGCCTCCTGTACACTGGCGGTCAGTGCGCCTCCTGTACACTGGTGGTCAGTGCGCCTCCTGTACACTGGTGGTCAGTGTGCCTCCTATACACTGGTGGTCAGTGCGCCTCCTGTACACTGGTGGTCAGTGTTCCTCCCTTCCACTGGATACAATTTAATGTGGAAATGAATGTGATTTTCCATTTGACCAGGCACTGATATGCTGTAAAGCTTAAGGGTTTTTGTTTTTTTTAAATCAGTTCAAGGGACAGTACTTCAACTGAATGAGAAGTGTCCCTTGTGCTTATGGCTCCTATTTTAATTGAAATCTTTCCTCTTTTCCCCATACCCCCATAGCTGTGATCTTCTTGTGTTGCAGGGCTTAATAAGAGCCACTACACCTGTCACAAGCACTTGTCAAAAGTACCAACTTCCCTTCCCTCCTCCTTCATGCATAGAAGCTGTACCAGCATTTTGAAAAGGTTCAAATCACTCTGCAACGCACCCTAAGACGTGCATGCACTTTTTTTGGAGCCGCATTGCAACCAGATCGCTCTGTCGGTTTGTACCGTGCGACCTGTTGCAGGCGAATACACTCGGGGTGTCCTTAACTTTGTATCAACACCTGGAGCGGTGCGATTGCAATGCAGTGCGGGAAACGTGTGCGAATTGTGACGTTTCCCGCACCACATAAGTGTGAACCTAGGCTGAGGCATGGAGACATGGATGGATGGGGGGAGTTTGCTTTCAATATCAAAAATGAATTAAATAGCGTTTTCAGTTTGTGTCGCTCAGGTTTCGTTGAGTTCCATTTTAATGTCATGGCCAGTTGTAACGGAACCGGACCCGACTGCACTGGGGTATTTCCGTTAGACTCCGAACACAGATCCACGGACACCACCGCTGACCATACAAGACTAGACGACACCAGACTTGAAGGAAATCAGGAAATAGACTACTTTATTTTAACACAGAGATGAGATATATACACAGGGCGGGGCAATACACACCCAGTAACAAGAAACACACTAACAGGCAGTCCCATCAGGAGGGAGGGCCAGAAACACCCCCCACCAAGCCAATACACAGACACATACACCCCATAATAGTTTGCTCCCAAGCCAGACACACAATAGAACAATGGGATGCAAACTCATGGCATTAAACAATCCACAACCCCCCCACCCCAATATTAGGACAGATCACCCTGCATGCCTAACAGGCACAGGGTGACTTACACATAAGAGGGATATGGGGAGCTGAAACAGGGGTCTCCCCACCTCTCCAAAGTGAGCTGTGTTCCATGGGCCCCCCACCCAAAGTGAATACCGGTCTATTCTCATCATAACATTCACCACGTCACAGTCTCCACACTGAACTGTTGAATATGGAAGTTTGTAATTGTTAGCCCATCAAACACAGAAGTTATTTATTGAACAAAAAGAAAGAAGACCTGGCATGAAGTTTGAGGAAGATCTCTCGCCTTTACAAACTTTTTATAACCATTTTTGCCCAAACTGGCGATGAACCTGAAAAGTAGCAGACAATCGCTTTACGGGATTCAAACCGACATAGAAAAATAAAACGCTCGTCGTCGTACTGATCGTTCTACTGATTGTTCTACTGATCCTGTTGCCCTTTGCTTGGCGGAATCCATACTTTGTACCTACCCGGCTCACTTTTTGTCTCTCTGTCTTTTGGATGTAATAAATCCAGGAAATGTTTCAAAGTCTCGCAGACCTTCTATGAAGTTACCAAGGTGTCTTTTCCTGTCTCGGTAAAGTTGTGAGCAGTATTTATGGTGCCATCTGTGATCCTTGATATCTGCGAGTGGCCTGGAGCGCTCGGCGCGCTGAAAGTTCACGATCCTGCGGTAAAAGGAAAGGGTTATTCTCCAGGAAAAGGTTTCTTTCCTCCTTGCTCATGTACTCCAGAAATGTTACAGAAACACCTCTCCGACGAGTAGCTGAAGGGCACAATTACTCTTCCATCTTAATTATTTTTAGAAGCCGTGTCTTCCGGTAGAATGCTGGCAGTGGCGAGGTGTGAAGTCGCCATCTCGGGAAGCGGTGTGGACGGCACCTCTGGGGCTCAATCACCGTGTCACCCTCCTGTGTGTAAATATTACAATGTCACCTGGGGAAGAGCACGACACCAATTAGTCACAAGTTTTTTTTTGCAAATTAAAAATGTTCACGGATCGCGCTCTCTTGACTCGATTTCATTATCCTTTTGTGCCCGCTCGTATCCACATCATCAATCCATTCTGATGAATAAAACCGCACAATTATCGTGATGGGGCCTCATTTGTAATGTATTCATAGCCTTCAGGTGTCACTGTTTTTACATGTCATTGGAGATATGTATTGACACTGGCTAATTACCTTTTATATGTCTATATTTATTTATCTATCTATCTATCTATCTATCTATCTATTCATTCCGTCCTTTTTTCCCTTCTTTTCTTGAACATATAGCTATCATCCTTTTTTTCAATTGCCTCCTTCCTTTCTTCCTTCCTTGAGCATATATCTATCTATTTTCCTTTTATCCCTTCCTTCCTTGGTTTCCTACTTCCTTCCTCTATCTTTTTTAAGATCTATCTATCTATCTATCTATCTATCTATCTATCTATCTATCTATCTATCTATCATCTATTTTCTTCCTTCCTTCCCTCTTTCCTTCCTCCCCACTCCCTTTCTTCCTCCCCTCCCCCCTTCCTTCCTTCCCTCTTTCCTCCCTCCCCTCCTTCCTCTCTTCCTTCCTCCCCTCCTTCTTTGCTCCCCTCCCTTTCCCTTCCTTTTCTTTCCTTTCTTCATTCCTTCCTTCCTTCTTTCTTGCCTTCCTTCCTTCCTCCCTCCTCCCTTCCTTCCTTGCACCCCTCCCTTTCCTTTCCTTCTTTCCCTTCCTTCCTCCCTCCCTCCCTCCCTTCCTTCCTCCCTTCCTCCCTTCCTTCCTTCCCTTCCTTCCCTTCCTTCCTTCCTCCCTTCCTTCCTTCCTTCCTCCCTTCCTTCCTTCCTTCCTTCCTTCCTTCCTTCCTTCCTTCCTTCCTTCCTTCCTTCCTTCCTTCCCTTCCTTCCCTTCCTTCCCTTCCCTTCCTTCATTCCCTTCCTTCCCTTCCCTTCCCTCCCTCCTTCCTCATTGACTATCTATCTGTAGAAGCCTCCTACTTAGCCAGGGGGTGCTAATTAATTATTTTTTGTAGTTCGAAGGCTGAGTAGCAGCCAGGTAGAAATTGTCAGAGGGTCAAATTTGGGTAAGGGCTGAGAGGCTCTGCAGCTCAGCTCACTGATACCTCCCCCTGATCTAGAGAAGTCTCTAGAACTCAGTGGGCGGGGGTGAGGAGATGCTGGTCTGCACTCTTAAGGGATTTTGGCCAAACCCCAAGCAGGAGGCTTGGCATGAGGTCAGGGCAGCCCTTAAGAGTGACTGAACCTGCTCAGAAGCAGGGAGAGTTTGGGTAGAAGATGTAGTGAGCAGACTGGAGTGTGAAGCCTGGGAGAGGGAGCAGGAGAGGGGCCTACCTACCGGCGGAGCTGCTTGAAAGGGAGGATCTCTCATTCTCAATTTTCCCTTTAGAGAGGACAACCTGGTAAACAAAAAAGGAGCCAGCCCAGCGTAAGGCCTGAAGGCAGCCACCAACCCACAAGCTTTCAGGAGAAGACTGAATGAATAATCCCACACCCCCTGGGCCAGATAAGGGGAGAGAGCATTCTGGTGGGAAACCTGACTAGCCCCTATCTGGGATTGCAGATTCTAAAGTGGCAGATTCTGGGCCCCCCTTGCGCAAGGATTCCCTCAGGCAGCTGGGTGAAGAGCAGACTTCATCTGGGGTCTGAGGAGGTACACCAGGAGAGGCTTGGTAGCTCTCCAAAAAGAGTAATTTTGTCTAATGGACTTGCACATAGTGGTTAAGGAGTTTGTCCTCAGTTTACAGTTACCCTTCTACCGCATCCAAATTAAAAACCCTTTAATAAAATGATAAAAAAACAAGCTCAAGGACTGTTTTCTGTCTCCTATGTGCAAGGTCTGAAGGAAATGCGTGTTGCCTGGCTGTGCAGGACTATAGGGGGACCCAAAATCTCTAGCGACTTTTAAGGGGGTAGATTGATCTGTCCGCCCGTCCGTCCGTCCGTCTATCCATCCATCTATCTATCTATCCATCTATCTATCTATCCGTGTAGATGCAGTTCATTATTCTAATAATATCATATCAATACATTTCTCATCACAATGTCCAATCTGAACTGTTGTATACTTCCGGTCATTAGTTCCTTATGTTTGACCATTTTTTGGGGATAATTTCTGTGGTAGAGAACCCAACCTGTCTGACAGAGCCTTCTCTGTGCTGAACATAGTGCTCCATAAATGTGGAGACTATCTGTAGTGTAGCACTTACCCCCGAAGGATCTACTGTTTTCTTGGCTCTGCTGTTCTCAAAGCACACAACTCTGTAAGCAGCTCCATGCTCTCTCACAATGTCTTCTTATGACGAAACGTGTAGGGTGGAGCTACGGCTTATGACGTCATCACGCCACACAACGCGGCCATTTTGTTGTTTGGAACTGTACTAATTTTACATGCTGATTTTGTCTTCTGTTTGTAAGTGCAATATTTTTACTAAATTCTGGATTATTTTAAATAATGCAGTATGAGGAGCCTTTGCTCTCTGCATACATCCCATTATTTCTGAGGTATAACACAGGGGTGTGTGATGTACAAAGTACAAGGGTCAGGAGTAAGTAATGCACAGGGTGCAGGGGTCAGGTGCAAGCCATGTATAGAAAATACGAGTCAGGGGTGTGTAAAGTACAGAGTGCAATGGTCAGGAGCAAGTAATACACAGAGTGCAGGGGTCAGGAATATACCATGCTCAGATTGCAGGTGTCAGGGGAGTGCAAAATTCCCCCAATAAGCAATGCTCTGCCCAACTTTCTTCTTTCAGCAAAAATCCCCATCCTCTAAAAATCCTTCTCAGCCCAAATCGTCCCCCACCTTAAATTACGTTTCTTTCTCTCTCTTTGTTTATTCTTTTTTCTTTCTTCTCCTCTCATGTCATTTTTCCTTTGTTCTTGTTTCTTGTTTTCTATGCGCTCTCTCTTTTTATTCCTTTTTTTATGTCTCAGCCTTTCATGTCCCCCTCTTGTTTTGCTGACTTTGCCTTGCATAAACATTGTTTGACCTTCTGAAATCATATCTAGAGAGCACTTCCCGTTTTATCGCGCCCCCACAATGGCTTGTACAGGTAGCCGGTCCTGAGGGGGAGAGCGAATTTCTGTCTGTAGAGAAGCAGAGCCTTGGCTTTCGCTTTGTGTATCTCCCAACCAAAATTGTCCACACCCCCCCCCCCCTTCCCACAACAGACGCACATAAAACCCGACCATAAAGTAAGATATACTTAAGCCGTAAAAACAGCTTCTGTATCATGATCAGAGGAACTCCGGAACACCGGACTCCAAAGAGGTTTTCTTTGTTTCTTTTTATGGCGGCACCAGCCAAGCATCCTAATATAGATCTAAGCTTTAACATCTCAATGTCATTTCAAGACATTATTTTTAATTCTGCAGCTTTCATTATAATAATAATAGCAGGTGATCCTGCCACTGGGGCCTTGCTCAGGCACTTCCTGTTATGTAGATGCCAACTGTCCCGGATTTGCTGGGACAGTCCTGCATTCTGGACCTTTGACCCAATGATGATGTGTCCAGGGAGAGAAAGTAGGCATGTCCTTCGAGAAAGTGGACATGTTAAGTGTGGGCCATGGGTGGGGTTGATTGACAGTGTCTCAGGGACTGGGACCACACCTTGGACCTTTGCCCCAAAGATGATGTGTCCAGGGACTACTTACTGGAGTCACTGAGCATGCTCAGTAACTGATAAAAGGTAATAACTCATAAGCAGGCAGGCCCCACATATTCATGGTTGGAACATTGTAGAAAGTAGGCATGTCCTTCGAAAAAGTGGACATGTCAAGTGTAGGCCATGGGTGGGGTTGACAGTGTTTCAGGGACTGTGACCGGATCTTGGACCTTTGCCCCAATGACGATGTGTCCAGGGACTACTTACTGGAGTCACTGAGCATGATCAGTAACTGATAAAGGTAATAACTCAGGGGATGCAAGCAGGCAGGTCCCACATATTCATGTGTGGAACATTGCAGAAAGTGGACATGTCCTTCGAGAAAGTGGACATGTCAAGTGTGGGCCATGGGTGGGGTTGACAGTGTCTCAGGGACTGGGATTAAAATGTTATTTACAACGCTCTGTCCCAATTTCCCAGTTGTGCTCCTGTGTTGTCACCTGCATTGCTAGATTATTAAATAATCTTCATATTAAAGAGGAATTAAACTAAAAAATGTAAAAACATCTGACAGGTAGGGTACCCTATTGGGGTGACATCATTCCCCCCACATGGGGGAGTTCCAGAATATCCTATGTTACCCGGTGACTCCAAAGATTCCAGTGCCATTCAATGACTCCAGAGCATTCTGTGTGACCCAGTGACCCCTGAGCACCCTCTGTCACCCAGTGACCCCTGAGCATCCTCTGTCATCCAAAGACCCTTGAGCATCCTCTGTCGTCCAGTGACTACAGAGATTCCAGTGCCATTCAGTGATCCCAGAGTATCCTCTCTTACCCAGCATCCTGTGTTGCCCAATGACCTCCGAGCTTCCTCTGTCACCCAGTGATCCCAAAACTCTATCACCCAGTGACCCCAGATCATCCTATGTCATCCATTAACTTCAGTGTTCCTTATGCTCCAGTGACCCCAGTGCATCCAGTGTCGCCCAGTACCCCCCAGGAATGCTATGTCACCCAGTGAACCCAGTGCATCCATGTCGCCCAGTACCCCCCTGGAATGCTATGTCACCCAGTGAACCCAGTGCATCCATGTCGCCCAGTACCCCCCAGGCATGCTATGTCACCCAGTGACCCCAGTGCATCCAGTGTCGCCCAGTACCCCCCAGGAATGCTATGTCACCCAGTGAACCCAGTGCATCCATGTCGCCCAGTACCCCCCTGGAATGCTATGTCACCCAGTGAACCCAGTGCATCCATGTCGCCCAGTACCCCCCAGGAATGCTGTGTCACCCAATGACCCCAGTGCATCCAGTGTTGCCCAGTACCCCCCAGGCATGCTCTGTCACCCAGTGACCCCAGTGCATCCAGTGTTTCCCAGTACCCCCCAGGCATGCTCTGTCACCCAATGACCCCAGTGCATCCCGTGTCGCCCAGTACCCCCCAGGCATACTGTCACCCAGTGACCCCAGTGCATCCATGTCGCCCAGTACCCCCCAGGCATGCTCTGTCACCCAGTGACCCCAGTACATCCATGTCGCCCAGTACCCCCCAGGCATGCTCTGTCACCCAGTGACCTCAGTGCATCCGGTGTTGCCCAGTACCCCCCAGGCATGCTCTGTCACCCAGTGACCTCAGTGCATCCGGTGTTGCCCAGTACCACCCAGGCATGATCTGTCACCCAGTGACCCCAGTGCATCCGGTATCGCCCAGCACTCCCCAGGCATGCTCTTTCACCCAGTGACCCCAGTGCATTCGGTGTCGCCCAGCAACCCCCCGGCATGCTCTTTCACCCAGTGACACCAGTGCATCCGGTGTCGGCCAGTACCCCCCAGGCCTGCTCTGTCACCCAGTGAACCCAGTACATGTGGTGTCGGCCAGTACCCCCCAGGCATGCTCTTTCACCCAGTGACCCCAGTGCATCCAGTGTTGCCCAGTACCCCCCAGGCACACTCTGTCACCCACTGACCCCAGAGCATCCTGTGCCACGCAGTGACTCCAGCCCCCCTCCATGACACCCATGTCCCCATGCAGCCTCAGGTGCACTCATGGGATCTCCTGGGAGGATACGGCCCTCGATCTGTGACAACCACAGCAGTGGGTTCCCTATAACAGCAAGGACTAACATTTCCCATCTGTACAGCGATTTTCCGTAATCCCAACCTCATTATAATTCATCCATGGAAGCCGCAATCACCTGGAATCTTTACACTCTACACATTAAGCCCCCCCCCCCCCACATGGCCGACATTTTATTTCGGAGATAAACCCGGCTTTTCAGATGGTCTCCCGCCGCACCGTTTTGCCATTTTTACAATGCAATTTCCTCCCGGTAGGGCCTCGCGGAGAGGAGGAGGCTAATTACATCGCAGCGTCTGCTTATTTCAGCCAGAAAGAAAAATAAAAATCTTTCAGTCGGTTATCATCCAAAAAAATCACGTCTCTCCGCGGCACACTCTGCGATGGAGGAGGGAGCCGGCCGCTTTAAATTACAGCGTGACATTTCCTGAACACGGGGCTGACGTTCAACGTGTAATTGTATCCTGAATGTTTGCTTACAATTAAGACTTACCAGATGCAAGAAAAGGAGACGATTCATTATTTAACCGTTTACTCCAAATGTAGAGGATAGAAAGCCACTTTGTGCGCCAAATGTCATTGCAAACTCAGATATTACCTTGTAAATAGTGATGAGCCAAACACCCCCCCGTTCAGTTTGTGGTTGAACATTCCAACCGAAAAGTTCGACTTCGAAGAGAGGGGACAATTTACTAAGCGGCATCTGAGATTCTGCACAGCCAGGGGCGGACTGACAACTCATGGGGCCCCCGGGCAATAGGGGATCATGGGGCCCCTGTGTCCTTGCCCAAACTCAAAAAAGCCTGTGAAAAAAGGTACCAGGGGCATCTCATGGGGCCCCCTACTGACCCCGGGCCCTCAGGCAGTGCCCGAGTTTCCAAATGGTCAGTCCGCCCCTGCGCACAGCTACTAAACACAATCCTGCTCTATAGAGGATTTCCCCCCTTCCTGACCAGGCCATTTTTTGCGATACGGCTCTGCGTTACTTTAACTGACAATTGTGCGGTCATGCAACGCTGCACCCAAATTAAATTTGCATTCTTTTTTTCCCACAAGTAGAGATTTCTTTTGGTGGTATTTGAGCGCCTGTGCGTTTTTTATTTTTTGCGCTATAAACAAAAAATGACTGACAGTTTTGGAAAAAAAAAACAATATTTTTGACATTTTTCTATAAAACATATCCAGTAAAAGAATTTTACATAAATAAAATTTGTGTCCTTTTTTTCCCACAAATAGAGAATTATTTCAATGGTATTTGATAGCAGTTTTTATTTTTTGTTCTATAAACAAAAGAAGAGCGAACATTTTGAGGAAAAAAAACTTTTTGACTTTTTGCTATAAAAGAATTAAATATATAATATAAAAGAATTAAAAAAATCAAATTTCATCATAAAATTTGTGTCCTTTTTTTCCCACAAATAGAGAATTATTTCAATGGTATTTGATAGCAGTTTTTATTTTTTGTTCTATAAACAAAAGAAGAGCGAACATTTTGAGGAAAAAAAACTTTTTGACTTTTTGCTATAAAAGAATTAAATATATAATATAAAAGAATTAAAAAAATCAAATTTCATCATAAAATTTGTGTCCTTTTTTTCCCCACAAATGGAGAATTCTTTCAATGGTATTTGATAACCTCTGCAGTTTTTTTTTTGTTCTATACACAAAAAAAGAGCGAACATTTTGAGGAAAAAAACTATATTTTTGACTTTTTGCTATAAAGGAATTAAAAAAATCAAATTTCATCATAAATTTAGGCCAAAATGTCTTCTGCAACGTCTTTGCTAAAAATAAAAATCTCAATACGTGTCAATTAAAGTGGAGTTCCACCCAAAATGGGAAGTTCCGCTTTAAGGCTTTGTCCCCCGCTCCCCATTAAGGATTGGCACCTTTGGGGAGCGGGTACCTGTCAAATTTGGGTACCCGCTCCCCAAAGGTGCCAATCCTTAATGGGGAGCGGGGGACTTCCGCTGCGATTGCCTAGGGCCAGGGGTAGGCAACCTGCGGCTCTCCAGCTGTTGCAGGACTACAAGTTCCATCATGCCTCTGCAAGTCATAGCTGTAACTGTCAGTTTTGTAATGTTGCAATCAGGGGTGGACTGATTCATGGGGCCCCTGGGCAATAGGGGGCCCCTGGGCAATAGGGGATCATGGGGCCCCTGTGTCCTTGCTCAAACTGAAAAAAGCCTATGAAAAAGGTACCAGGGGCATCTCATGGGGCCCCCTACTGACCCCAGGCCCCTGGTTGCAATGCCTCATGGGAAATGTAGTTCCACAACAGCTAGAGAGCTGCAGGTTGCCTACCCTTGGCCTAGGCGATCGGAAGCAGAAGTTGTCCTCCCCTCCTCCCTCCTTGTAGTCTTCTGGGACACGTGACAGGTCCCGGAAGACTACGGGGCCATTCACAAAGTGCAGCGCTTCTCGCGCACGCGCAGTGGCACCCGGCTCTGAAGCCGCAAGCTGTCACAGCCGGGTGCCCACGCTGAAGATGCCGGCGCCGGGGAGAGAAGACGGCCGGTGAAACCTGCCAGCTGCTGACTTAAACTTTTTTTTCCCCTTTTTTTCCCATACATAGAGGTATTTGATTGTCTGTATGTTTTTTTATTTTTGTGCTATAAAAAAAAAAAAAAAAAACAACAATTTTGAAAAAAAAACAATATTTTTAACTGTTTGCTATAAAACATGTCCAAAGAAAAAATTGAAAAAATCAAATTTCATCATAAATTTTGGCCAAAATGTGTCTTTGCTAAAAAAAAAATCCCAATACGTGTAAGTTCCCCCAAAAGGGGAAGTTCTGCTTTGAGGCTTTGTCCCCCACTCCATGTTAAGGATTGGCACCTTTGGGGAGCGGGGGAGTGGGTACCTGAATTTGACAGGTGCCCTAGGGCGATCAGACTGAGTACTGAGGCAGGAAGCTATTTACAGCCCCTCCCACCAGCCATGATCTGCCTGCATTGCATAGAGAAGCAGAGACCCAGTGATAGCATCTCTGGGGTAAAAAGGGTTTTATTGTATTTTGTAAAACTGTTGGCGCTATATAAATCCTGAATAATAATAATATTAATAATAATAGTTTAAAAATGTTATCCATATGTTAATGGGGGAGGAGCTGGGGCCACACCAGGGGCGGACTGACAACTCATTGGGCCCCCGGGCAATAGGGGATCATGGGGCCCCTGTGTCCTTGCCCAAACTCAAAAAAGCCTATGAAAAAGGTACCAGGGGCATCTCATGGGGCCCCCTACTGACCCCGGGCCCTCGGGCAGCGCCCGAGTTTCCAAATGGTCAGTCCGCCCCTGGGCCACACACACAGACAGAATCAACAGATGAAGTGACACCAGAACTAACTATCTAGCAGTTTATGCTTTTTGCTGCACGATAATTGAAGGGGGCAGGGGTGTCCCTAGGCACCCCGTGACACCTATCGCACAGGGTGACACCGACCCCGCTCCACGAAAAGGTAAGTTGTAAAGCAAGCCGACGATCCCCGCAGGATGGATCAGATCTGCGGATTGAGCATAATGGATCGGAGTCCAATCCATTATGCTCCCCAAGCCGCAGATCCGATGCATCCTGCGGGGATCGTCGGCTTGCTTTAAAACTTTTTCGTGGAGCTCGTGGAGAGATCAGTTAACCCCATATAGGTTGTAAGCAGGGGCGGACTGACAACTCATGGGGCCCCCGGGCAATAGGGGATCATGGGGCCCCTGTGTCCTTGCCCAAACTCCAAAAAGCCTATGAAAAAGGTACCAGGGGCATCTCATGGGGCCCCCTACCAGGGGCGGACTGCCAACTCATGGGGCCCCCGGGCAATAGGAGATCATGGGGCCCCTGTGTCCTTGCCCAAACTCAAAAAAGCCTATGAAAAAGGTACCAGGGGCATCTCATGGGGCCCCCTACCAGGGGCGGACTGACAACTCATGAGGCCCCTGGGCAATAGGGGATCATGGGGCCCCTGTGTCCTTGCCCAAACTCAAAAAAGACTATGAAAAAGGTACCGGGGCATCTCATGGGGCCCCCTACTGACCCTGGGCCCTCAGGCAGTGCCCGAGTTTCCAAATGGTCAGTCCGCCCCTGGTGGAGAGATCAATTAACCCCGTATAGGTTGCAAGCCAACGATCTCCGCATAATGGATCGGATCCGCGAATTGGGAAGGATAATTGATCGGACTCCGATCCATTATACTCAATCCGCAGATCCGATCCATTATGCGGCGATCGTTGGAGGGGGTGTCACCAAGTGTTATCGCACCGGGTGACACCAACCCTAGGGACGCCCCTGGAAGGGTGGATTTTTTGGCCGCCAAAATGCATTAGTGCCTTTGCCGTGATATTTTTTTAATTCTTCAGACGGGCGTTGGGCGCTCTTTTTGGCTCATTGGCACAGAGCGGTTGGACCTGGAGCGAGCCATCCTGGATAAGTACCGGCCGCGCTCCTCCGTCTATATGACGTATATTTCACTTGGAATGGATCTAGCACAGAGCGGCGGCCCTCCGGCGGCGGCGTTTTTGTGACGTTTATATATAGGATGTGTATTTTTAGCCGTTGTGACTCGGCTCCATCGGGTTCTATGTAAACCTTCCACTCCCACCGCTCCAGAACTCACAGCGACAATTAAACTGCTGTCTTCATTTAGTCACATCATGTGATATTTAACTCTTCTCGTGGAAAAATCGCTAATGGGGGGACGGCGGAGACGAGTGACTCACACCACCTGCGTCCAACAATGCGTCCTTCCCCGCCATGTCGCCTGTGAATCACAATCCCCGAAACGGCGCCGCCTGCATTTATTCCTCTTTCTGCAGCTCTGATATGCTGGACTGACTGGAATACATTATCCAGACAAACAGAAAATTTCATCTTTAGAAAAATTGCGAGAATTTCAGATCTTGCGATTTGAAATTGCGGGCAGAATCGCCGCAAATCTGGCCGTGATTCCAAATCGCAGGAGAACATGCAATGTACGTGATTATCGCTTAAAGGCATCCCAAAAGCAATGCGATTCTGCTGTGATTGCTGTGCGACAGAATCGTGCTGCGATCGTAGCAAAGTGAATGGGTTGCCCTATGCCCCAAATGTGAAAGCATGGGAAAATCGCACAATCCCATTTAGAACTTGCAATTTGAAATCAGCACACTTTACACATATCTGGTCTCTCCGGACCCTGCATTCACTATATCCGCTCTCCCCGGACCCTGCATTCAATATATCCGGTATCCCCGGAACCTGCATTCACTATATCCGGTCTCCCCGGACCCTGCATTCACTATATCCACTCTCCCCAAACCCTGTATTCGCTATATCCGGTATCCCCGGAACCTGCATTAACTATATCCGCTCTCCCAGGACCCTGCATTCACTATATCCGCTCTCCCCGGACCCTGCATTCACTATATCTGCTCTCCCCGGACCCTGCATTCACTGTATCTGGTCTCCCCGGACCCTGCATTCATTATATCCGGTCTCCCCGGACCCTGCATTTACTATATCCGGTCTCCCCGGACCCTGCATTTACTATATCCGGTCTCCCCGGACCCTGCATTCACTATATATGGTCTCCCCGGACCCTGCATTCATCACAGTATATCCGCTCTCCCCAAACCCTGCATTCACTATATCCGCTCTCCCCAAACCCTGCATTCACTATATCCGCTCTCCCCGGACCCTGCATTCACTATATATGGTCTCCCTGGACCCTGCATTCACTATATCCGCTCTCCCCGGACCCTGCATTCACTATATTCACTCTCCCCGGACCCTGCATTCACTATATATGGTCTCCCCGGACCCTGCATTCACTATATCCGCTCTCCCGGACCCTGCATTCACTATATCTGGTCTCCCCGGACCCCGCATTCACTATATCCGGTCTCCCCGGACCCCACATTCACTATATTCGCTCTCCCCGGACCCCGCATTCACTATATCCGCTCTCCCCGGACCCCGCATTCACTATATCTGCTCTCCCCGGACCCCGCATTCACTATATCTGCTCTCCCCGGACCTTGCATTCACTATATCCGCTCTCTCTGGACCCTGCATTCACTATATCCGCTCTCCCTGGACCCCGCATTCACTATATCCGGTCTCCCCGGACCCCACATTCACTATATTCGCTCTCCCCGGACCCCGCATTCACTATATCCGCTCTCCCCGGACCCCGCATTCACTATATCTGGTCTCCCTGGACCCTGCATTCACTATATCCACTCTCCCTGGACCCTGCATTCACTATATCCGCTCTCTCTGGACCCTGCATTCACTATATCCGCTCTCCCTGGACCCTGCATTCACTATATCCGCTCTCCCCGGACCCTGCATTCACTATATCCGCTCTCCCTGGACCCTGCATCCACTATATCCGCTCTCCCCGGACCCTGCATTCACTATATCCGCTCTCCCTGGACCCCGCATTCACTATATCCGCTCTCCCCGCACCCTGCATCCACTATATCCGCTCTCCCAGGATCCTGCATTCACTATATCCGCTCTCCCCGGACCCTGCATTCACTATATCCGCTCTCCCCGGACCCTGCATTCACTATATCTGGTCTCCCCGGACCCTGCATTCACTATATCCGCTCTCCCTGGACCCTGCATTCACTATATCCGCTCTCCCCGGACCCCGCATTCACTATATCCGCTCTCCCCGGACCCTGCATTCACTATATCTGGTCTCCCCGGACCCTGCATTCACTATATCTGGTCTCCCCGGACCCTGCATTCACTATATCTGGTCTCCCACACTACACACAACATGGAAATGCAATTATTTTAGTAAATATAAACTGCTAAATACCTTTTCTCATCAGCAGTATCTAGGAGTCTTGTGACTTCTATCAGTGTGCAGAAGAGTACTGGTAAAGCTTGTAGGAGGAGTTTTCATTCTGCTCTGACTGTCCTATGAGGCTGGAAAACAAGGAAAAAGAGGGTGAACCTTAGAGGTAATGTTATTAAGTTAAAAGGAGATATAAACTCACCAACAACTGTATTGACAAAGGCATATCAGTATCCAAAGAAATCCCGTCACCAGGTCAGCTCCCAAAGCACGAGAAGACCCTCAAATGGCTGACGCTTTTCAAGTGGTGATTCCTTCTTCATCAGAGCCAGACTGGGCGCAGGAGACGTTCTTCTTGTTCTTTTGTCCTATGAGACTGCAGGACTCCTGACCCTCTGTGTGGACAGCGCTGATTGGCGCTGTGCTGATCACATGCACCCTCCCATGAAAAAAAAAAAAACTCTCTATCGATACACACTAAACTGAGCATGTGCAGAGTATCTCATAGGACTCTGTGCTATCAGCAGATGTATTGAGGACAGTAGAAGCAGGGGAGGATAAGAGAAGACAGGATCAAACAGCCTTTTTACACAATGCAGAGGATTAACCCCTTAGGCTCCACAGTGAGTATAACAAGCATGATTTACTGTATATACAGACTGATTGTACTGTTGTGGGTTTAGTCAGTGTTGTATTTAGGTTTTGTGCTGTACTAGGCAACACAAAAATTGGCGCCCCCACACAGAAAGAGCCTGACATTGACCAAGAGCACCCCTGCCCTCCACCCGAGACAGCATTCCACTACCACTGCCCCCCATACACCAGCCACCATCCCCCCATGACAAGAGGGAGCAAGACATTCACCTTCACAGCTCTGGACATCCCCTGGAACGAGAGTCGGGCTGTGAATACATCGTCATGAAACCCACAGAATCTCTCGGAACCCACCAGGTCCCCATACCGTGTGTGTTTCTTCTTCCATGGGGCATTGCCGCCCCCCTGAAAAATGCCGCCCTAGGCAAATGCCTTGTTTGCCTTGTAAATACACCCCTGATCACATATAGTATGTAAAGGAAGGAGAGAGCCATGTTCATAGCTCTGCTGACCTATATCAAGAAGAGAGAGCGCCCTGATCATCAGTTAGCTCATATATATATAAAAGAGAGAGCGCCCCAATCATCAGTCAGCTCATATTTATATAAAAGAGAGAGCGCCCCAATCATCAGTCAGCTCACATATATATAAAAGAGAGAGAGCCCCAATCATCAGTCAGCTCACATATATAAAAGAGAGAGTGCCCCAATCATCAGTCAGCTCATATATATATAAAAGAGAGAGCGCCCCGATCATCAGTCAGCTCACATATATAAAAGAGAGAGCGCCCCGATCATCAGTCAGCTCATATTTATATAAAAGAGAGAGTGCCCCAATCATCAGTCAGCTCATATATATAAAAGAGAGAGCGCCCCGATCATCAGTCAGCTCACATATATATAAAAGAGAGAGAGCCCCAATCATCAGTCAGCTCACATATATAAAAGAGAGAGCGCCCCGATCATCAGTCAGCTCATATATATATAAAACAGAGAGAGCCCCAATCATCAGTCAGCTCACATATATAAAAGAGAGAGCGCCCCGATCATCAATCAGTTCACATATATATAAAGGAAAGAGAGAGCGCCGCGATCATCAGTCAGCTCATATATATATATAAAAGAGAGAGCGCCCCGATCATCAGTCAGCTCATATATATATAAAAGAGAGAGCGCCCCGATCATCAGTCAGCTCATATATATAAAAGAGAGAGCGCCCCGATCATCAGTCAGCTCATATATATAAAAGAGAGAGCGTCCCGATCATCAGTCAGCTCATATATATAAAAGAGAGAGCGCCCCGATCATCAGTCAGCTCATATACATAAAAGAGAGCGCCCCGATCATCAGTCAGCTCATATATATAAAAGAGAGAGCGCCCCGATCATCAATCAGCTCATATATATATATAAAAGAGAGAGCGCCCCGATCATCAGTCAGCTCATATATATAAAAGAGAGAGCGCCCCGATCATCAATCAGCTCATATATATATAAAAGAGAGAGCGCCCCGATCATCAATCAGCTCATATATATATAAAAGAGAGAGCGCCCCGATCATCAATCAGCTCATATATATATAAAAGAGAGAGCGCCCCGATCATCAGTCAGCTCATATATATATATAAAAGAGAGAGCGCCCCGATCATCAGTCAGCTCATATATATAAAAGAGAGAGCGCCCCGATCATCAATCAGCTCATATATATATAAAAGAGAGAGCGCCCCCATCATCAGTCAGCTCATATATATATAAAAGAGAGAGCGCCCCGATCATCAGTCAGCTCATATATATAAAAGAGAGGGCGCCCCAATCATCAGTCAGCTCATATATATATATAAAAGAGAGAGCGCCCCGATCATCAGTCAGCTCATATATATATATAAAAGAGAGAGTGCCCCGATCATCAGTCAGCTCATATATATATAAAAGAGAGGGCGCCCCAGTCATCAGTCAGCTCATATATATAAAAGAAAGAGAGCGCCCCGATCATCAGTCAGCTCACATATATATAAAAGAGAGAACGCCCCAGTCATCAGTCAGCTCATATATATATAAAAGAGAGGGCGCCCCAGTCATCAGTCAGCTCATATATATAAAAGAAAGAGAGCGCCCCGATCATCAGTCAGCTCACATATATATAAAAGAGAGAACGCCCCAATCATCAGTCAGCTCATATATATAAAAGAAAGAGAGCGCCCCGATCATCAGTCAGCTCACATATATATAAAAGAGAGAACGCCCCAGTCATCAGTCAGCTCATATATATAAAAGAAAGAGAGTGCCCCGATCATCAGTCAGCTCATATATATATAAAAGAGAGGGCGCCCCAGTCATCAGTCAGCTCATATATATAAAAGAAAGAGAGCGCCCCGATCATCAGTCAGCTTACATATATATAAAAGAGAGAACGCCCCAATCATCAGTCAGCTCATATATATAAAAGAAAGAGAGCGCCCCGATCATCAGTCAGCTCACATATATATAAAAGAGAGAGCGCCCCAATCATCAGTCAGCTCATATATATAAAAGAGAGAGCGCCCCGATCATCAGTCAGCTCATATATATATAAAAGAGAGAGCGCCCCAATCATCAGTCAGCTCATATATATAAAAGAGAGAGCGCCCCGATCATCAGTCAGCTCATATATATATAACCTCTTCCCACCGACGTGGCGCATATATGAAGTCTCAAAAACTCTCTGTGCTGAGAGTGCTCGCTCTGTGTGCTCCCAGCACACACACCGGTGGGAGCCGGAACGCTCGTGAAGCATGCTAGTGATCGATAGCTTTACGATCATGTGACCACTATGACAGCCAATCACAGCACTCACATGACCCAAACTTCAACTTCAGTACAACCAACCTGTTGGGCTTTTCTTGTGCGATCATTGCTGGCGGCTATAGCTATACTGACTGTGTTGATGGGGAAATCAAGCGTTATTCTTTCCATCAATCTGTGGCTGAAGGAAGTAAAACGGCATGATCTAACGCTTGGTTCACACACAGATCTAGTTCTACAAAGCCTCTGGGCTCCAGGACCCAGGACACAACTCATTAAGATCTAATTCTGGACATAGACGGACTAAAATTCGACCGGTGCAACAAATAACAGCTGAATTGTGATTCATCTATGGGCAGGCTGGTTGTACTGAATCAACTTCAATAGAACAGATCTGCTGGGTTTTTCTTGTGCGATCATTGCTGGCGGCTATAGCTATACTGACTGTGTTGCTGGGGGAATTCTTTCCATCAATCTGTGGTTGAAGGAAATGAAACCGCATTATCCAAGGCTTGCTTCAGACACAGACCTAGTTCTACAAAGCCTCTGGGCTCCAGGACCCACTACAGAACTCATTAAGATCTAATTCTGGCCATAGATGGATCTTAACTTGGCCGGTTCAGCAGGAAACAGTCAAATTTTGATTCATCTATGGGCAGGCTGATTGTACTGAAACAACTTTGGTTCAACCAACCTGTTGGGTTTTTCTTGTGCAATCATTGCTGGCGGCTATAGCTATACTGACTGTGTTGATGGGGGAATCGAGCGTTATTCTTTCCATCAATCTGTGATTGAAGGAAGTTAAACTGAATCATGATCTAAGGCTTGCTTCAGACACAGCCCTAGTTCTACAAAGTCTCTGGGCTCCAGGACCCAGAACACAACTCATTAAAATATAAGAAAACACAAAGTTGGAACCCCCGACCATGTGTAGGTGAGAAACCTAGGTGGCATACTGTATACATCATCTGTTGGGTTTTTCTTGTGTGATCATTGCTGGCAGCTATAGCTATACTGACTGTGTTGATGGGGAAATCGAGCGTTATTCTTTCCATCAATCTCTGGTTGAAGGAAGTAAAACTGCATGATCTAAGGCTTGCTTCAGACACAGACCTAGTTCTACAAAGCCTCTGGGCTCCAGGACCCAGAGCACAACTCATTAAAATATAAGAAAACACAAAGTTGGAACCCTCGACCATGTGTAGGTGAGAAACCTAGGTGGCATACTGTATACATCACCTGTTGGCTTTTTCTTGTGCGATCATTGCTGGCGGCTATAGCTATACTGACTGTGTTGATGGGGAAATCGAGCGTTATTCTTTCCATCAATCTGTGGTTGAAGGAAGTAAAACTGCATCATGATCTAAGGCTTGCTTTAGACACAGACCTAGTTCTACAAAGCCTCTGGGCTCCAGGACCCAGAGCACAACTCATTAAAATATAAGAAAACACAAAGTTGGAACCCTCGACCATGTGTAGGTGAGAAACCTAGGTGGCATACTGTATACATCATCTGACAGCCAGTGCTGGCAGGAATATATATATATATATATATATATATATATATATATATATATATATACACACACATATATGTGTTGTTTAAAAGCCCAACTCTAATGAGTAGAGTGTGATGCCCCCTGCTAAACACAGATGGATCAGGGAACAGAGGGTGACATTCTAAGTGTGAATGTGAAGAGGCTGCAAAGTATGAATGTCACGCTAATTGTTCAACACCTGATTAATATATTGTACTCCAAAAGACACAATTAGCTGAACTTTGTAAAATGGAGTTCAGATGTCACAGAATACCGGTGAGAGGAATATTAGCCTGATATTCTCATTGCTGGCTGGGGACTGTTTATGTGCTTTTTAGTGAAGCTCAGATTTATTTTTTATATTAAAGTGGTTCTAAAGCCTAAACATTTTTTACCTTAATGCATTCCACTTGCCCTCCAGAGGATATCCCCCCTCCCCCCCCCCTTCCTGACCAGGCCATTTTTTGCGATACGGCGCTGCGTTATTTTAACTGACAATTGCGCGGTCATGCAACGCTGCACCCAAATTCAATTTATGTCCTGTTTTTCCCAGGAATAGAGCTTTCTTTCAGTGGTATTTGATCATCTGTGCATTTTTTATCTTTTGTGCTATAAACAAAAAGAGACCGACAATTAAAAAAAAAAAACAATATTTTTGACTTTTTGCTATTAAATATGTCCAGTACAAAAATTTTAAAAATCAAATTTGGTCATAAATCTAGGCCAAAATGTATTCTGCTCCGTGTCTTCGCTAAAACAAAATCCCAATACATGTAAATTAATTGGTTTGTGTGAAGGTTATAGCGTCTACAAATGGCGGTATAGATACCGGAAATTTTTTTTTTCTAGCAATGGCGGCGATCAGCGACTTATAGCGGGACTGCGGCGGGCATTCTGACACGGGGGGGGAACTGATTTGGTTTCACTGGCATCCCCAGTGACACCAATACAGTGATCAGTGCTAATAAAAAGCACTGACACTGTACTAATGGCACTGAGCAGGAAGGGGTTAACATCTGGAGCGAGCAAAGGGTTAATTGTGTGACGTGTGAATGCTTTACACTGTAAGCACACTGCTTTGTATGGCTGTGCTATGCACAGCCATACAAAGCAGTGTGCAGGAGCTGTTTATACACAGGTCTCTCCCCCATCTGTAATACTCGGAGATCGCCGGGTGCCGGTGGGGGATCACCGTCCAGGATCCGGTGATTGATAGCCGAGGCCTAGAATGGTCATGCGCGTCCCCTATCCGGAACTGCAAAATCACGTATATATACGTAATTTTGCTCACCCGTGCCGCCCTGTAGCAGTATTTCTTCTATAGGGCGCCGCGGAAGTGGTTAATGTAAAAAATGTTTAGGCATGCGTTTTCGCTCCTCACCCCCCTTCCTTTTTCTTACCTGAGCCCTCATTCAATCCAGTTCTGTGCAAGTCTGCAGCTCCTCTTTCCCTTCACTTCCCTGTCTTACTGGCTTTGCTGGCGCACCAAAACCATTGGCTCCTGCTGCTGTCAATCAAAGCCAGTGATGAGCATGCAGGGACGGGGTCGAGTCCCGCTGTCAATGGATGCAGCAGCAGGGCTTGGGAGCGTGCATGCACAAATCCCCCCATGGGAAGAGGCTTGTCATGGGGGTCATTGAACAGAGAGGAGGGACCAGCGAAGGACCCGAGAAGAGGAGGTTCCGGGCCTCTCTGTGCAGTGGAATTGTAAGTTTAACCACTTTAAGACCACCCTTTCGCAGATATACTCCTGCAGGGCGGCCGTCCTGTGTAAAATCACATATATAAACGTGATTATGCGCTTCCACCTAGATGGTGCACACGTGCCACTGGCGGGCCGCCTCTTCTGCTGTGATTACTCACAACAGAAATCGATCAGCTTGTGCCAGCCAACAGATGTTCGCTGGCACCTGCCAATCGTCAGGCAGTGTCAGGGCAGGAGCTGAGGAACGGACAGGCAGGCCTAACAATGTAACGCACTGGCTGACGACAACCACCACCCACAGACCAAAGTCCCTCAGGGCGCGGAGTCTAAGTCCCAGGCTGCCCTTCACCAGGGCCCCTGATGGTGGGGATGGACTTGACGCAGCCAGGAACCAGGTCGCGGCCCCCGAGACACCTCAGCTGCGGTAATGGCTGCCGCCAATGGCGTGTAGCTGGTGGAAGAGACAAAAGAGTAGTCAGACAAGCCGGGGTCAACAACAACAGGACAGAACAGTACAGGACAGCAGACGAGAATCACAGGTCACGAGCCGGGTTCAGCAACAGAGGGTCAGATCAAAGGAGAATACTAAGAATAGTCAAGACAAGCCGAATCAGATACCAGGAGAGTCACAAGAGTCAGAACAGAGTAACAGCAACACAAAGACACAAGACACAAGTGCAAAGAGCATGTGCGGGCCACAGGCTTATATGTCATCAGCCACACCCCTCTGGAGGATGGACCACAGAAACCTGAAGGCATAAAAGGGCTCCCATCATGCACAGCAGAATCCAAGATGGACACCAGCACATGAAGTAACATAACCACAGGGAAAAGGTAGGACCTTGACAGTACCTCCCCCTCAAGGACCCCTCCCCCTCCGCGGGTCAACAAAAGGTTTCTGAGGAAAGCGGGTATGAAAAGCGCGGAGGAGGGCAGGAGCATGGACATCCGCGGAAGGAACCCAGGAACGCTCCTCGGGACCATAACCGCGCCAATGAACCAGGAACTGTAATTGACCGCGCACCAATCGAGAGTCCAGGATCCGGCTCACCTCATACTCCTCATGACCGTCAACCCGGACAGGACGGGGCCGAGGAAGAGAGGTAGTGAAGCGATTGCAGATCAGAGGTTTCAACAGGGAAACATGAAAGATATTGGAGATCCGCATCCCAGACGGAAGGGCAAGTGCATAGGCCACCGGATTCACTTTGCGGAGAATGCGGAAAGGACCGACAAAACGGGGAGCCAGTTTGGGTGTGGGCACCCGAAGATTGAGGTTGCGAGTAGACAACCACACCCGATCGCCGACCTGGTATGAAGGAGCGGGCAACCGTCTGCGATCGGCCTGGAACTTCTGGCGCTGAGCTGAGTCCCTCAAGGCCCTCTGGATCTGCCCCCAAGAAGAACGCAGGGCAGCAAGATGGTTCTCCACAGCCGGAATGTCCTGTGGTGAGAACCTCTCAGGTAATACCGCGGGTTGAAACCCATAGTTGGCCATGAAGGGAGACATCCCGGTGGAGGAGTTGACCGCCGAGTTCCTGGCAAACTCTGCCCACGGCAGGAGATCGGCCCAATCATCCTGATGGTCTGAAATATAACACCGAAGGAATTGTTCTAAGGCCTGATTGGAACGCTCCGCAGCCCCATTGGACTGCGGGTGGTAGGCTGATGAAAAGGAGAGACTAATACCCAACTGGGAGCAGAAGGCACGCCAGAATCTGGACACGAACTGACTCCCGCGGTCTGAGACAATCACCTTAGGTAACCCATGCAGGCGAAAAATCTCCCTGGAAAAGACCGTGGCCAGTTCCTGCGCTGTGGGTAATTTCCTGAGTGGAATGCAATGGCACATCTTGGAAAACCGATCGACGATCATGAGGATGACCGTATGACCCCGAGACACCGGGAGGTCTACAATAAAGTCCATCCCTAGATGTGACCAAGGACGCTCCCCATTGGGAATGGGTTGCAGAAGACCCAAAGGGAGATGCCGTGGAGACTTATTCTGGGCACAGATCGAACATGCCGCTACATAAGAGGCAATGTCGGCACGGAGGGTTGGCCACCAGAATAAGCGAGAGACGACCCAACACAGCTGGTTCTTCCCTGGATGCCCGGCAGTTTTGGCGTTATGGTAGGTACGCAGCAGGCGGGTGCGCAATCCCTCGGGTACGAAACATCTACCCTCCGGCCTCCCGGGAGGAGCATCAGTTTGAGCCGCCAAAATCTGCTCCCCAAGGGGAGAGGTCAGACTGGTGCGAATGGCAGCCAGGATCTGATCTGGAGGTATAAGTGAGATTGGCTCAGAGTCCTCCCTGGACAACTCAGAGTATTGCCGTGATAATGCATCAGCCCTGACATTCTTGGAACCAGGCAAATATGAAACCACATAGTTGAAGCGTGACAAGAACAGAGCCCATCTGGCCTGGCGGGGTGTCAATCTCTTGGCCTCCGAAAGATAAGTCAGGTTCTTGTGATCGGTAAGAATGAGGACCGGAACCGCGGAACCCTCGAGCAGGTGCCTCCATTCCTTGAGAGCCAGAATGATGACCAATAACTCCCGATCTCCAATCTGGTAGTTGCACTCAGCCGAGGAAAGCTTCCTGGAGTAGAACCCGCAGGGAAGTAGGGGTCCATCGGGCGACCGACGCTGAGACAGGAGAGCCCCTACTCCCGTCTCGGAAGCATCAACTTCGAGGACGAAGGGCAACCCAGGATTGGGATGCGAAAGAATCGGAGCCGAAGCAAAGGCAGCTTTCAGAGCCTCGAAAGCTCTGATGGCCTCGGATGGCCACTCGTGAGGGTTACTCCCCTTCTTGGTTAGGTCAGAGAGAGGCTTTGCCAATGTGGAGAAGTTCCTGATGAACTTCCGATAGTAGTTGGCAAAACCCAGAAAGCGCTGAATGGGCCGAAGACCATTGGGACGAGGCCACTGCAGAACTGCCGCAACCTTCTGAGGGTCCATGGAAAATCCCTCCGCGGAAATTATGTAGCCCAAAAAGGCAACCTGGGATCGATGGAACTCGCACTTCTCGAGTTTACAAAAGAGTCCGTTCTCACGCAATCGTTGCAGCACCTGCTTAACATCCTGGACATGGGACTCCATGGAGGTAGAGTAAACCAAGATGTCATCCAGGTAAACCACTACGCATTGCTGCAACAAATCACGAAGGACATCGTTTATGAATTCCTGAAAGACCGCGGGCGCGTTACACAATCCGAAGGGCATCACCAGGTATTCGTAGTGCCCAGTTCTGGTGTTAAACGCGGTCTTCCACTCATCCCCCTGTCTGATCCGTATGAGGTTGTACGCCGCCCTAAGGTCGAGTTTGGTAAAGACCGTTGCTCCCTTAAGGCGGTCGAATAACTCAGAAATCAAAGGAATTGGATATGCATTTTTAATGGTAATCCGATTGAGACCCCTATAATCGATGCAGGGCCTCAATTCCCCACCTTTCTTCTTTACGAAAAAAAACCCCGCTCCTGCTGGGGAATTAGACTTACGAATGTGCCCCCGGGAAAGCGCATCCACCACGTACTCCTCCATGGCCTTATTCTCCGCAACCGAGAGAGGGTACACCCTGCCACGTGGAGGAGTGGCCCCGGGTTGCAGGGATATGGCGCAGTCGTAAGGACGATGCGGTGGTAAGGTACCAGCGCGTACCTTATCGAACACGTCCCGGTATTCCCCATAGTCGGTGGGCAACGCAGAGTCCGAGGAGGCACACAATACCTTAACCGGCCCCCGGATGCACCCGGCCCCACACTGTGGAGACCATGAGAGAATCTCGGCTGTTTGCCAATTGAAGGTTGGATTGTGCCTCTGGAGCCAGGGATACCCCAAAACCACCGAATAGTGTGGGGACGAAATCACCTGAAAACAGGCCAACTCCCTGTGAACAGCCCCAATGGCTACCTCTATTGGCAGGGTCTCGTGGGTAACCTGCGGCGGCTGCAGGGGCCTGCCATCTATTGCTTCGAGAACCAATGGGGCAGCACGAGCCTGCAGGGGAATGGAGTGCTGCGCAGCAAACGAGCTGTCCAAGAACAACCCACCGGCCCCAGAGTCTACCAACGCCTGGGCCGTCACCGAGCCCCCTGTCCAAGAAAGGACCACGGTGATCAGTGGTTTCTCCTTGCGGCACGCCGGGGACGAGGAAACTCCACCCAAGATCTGTCCCCGACATGATCTCAGGTGCGAGCGTTTCCCGGACGGACCGGACAAGACTGCCGAAAGTGCCCACCGAGGCCACAGTACAGGCAGCGACCCTCCCGACGCCGAGCGGCCCGCTCCCCCTCGGAAAGGCGAGCAAACCCCAGCTGCATGGGTTCCCCACCAGACAAGCTATCCCCAGGAGGCGTGGGAGGAGAGGGAGGAACGGGTGGGACAGAAAACGCAGGTGCCAGTCGATTGGAAGGCCTCCGCAGGCGTTCCTTGAGTGAAGGCCTCTCCCTGAGCCTGGTGTCAATCAGGATCAGGAAAGAGATGAGCTCCTCCAACACCACAGGCAGTTCCTTAGCTGCAATCTCGTCCTTCAATGAGTCAGAAAGACCATGGGAAAACGCAGCCACCAGAGCCTCATTGTTCCAACCGACCTCTGCCGCCAGGGTACGAAACTCTATAGCGTACTCGGCCACGGTCCGGGAACCCTGATGCATGGTCATGAGCAGCTTGGCCGCCGAGGCGGAACGAGCCGGTACGTCGAATACCCTACGGAAGGCATCGACAAAACCAGAAAAATCTTGAATCACCGGGTCGTTCCTCTCCCATAAGGGATTTGCCCAGGCCAAGGCCTTGTCTGAGAGTAGTGAGATGAGGAACCCCACCTTTGACCTCTCAGACGGAAAGGCGTGGGGTATTAATTCAAAATAAATACCCACCTGGTTGAGGAACCCACGACACTGACTCGGCTCACCCCCAAAGCGCTGTGGAAGAGGGGCTGAACCGGTCATACCTCTGGACACCGCGGGTGCCGCATCAGCCGCGGCGGTAGGCACAGCAAGCGGAACAGCAGCGGAAGCGACCACCGGAGCGACAACCGGCCTAATAACACCAGGAGTAAGGTGTGCAGTGCGTGCAAGCAGAGTTTGCAACGCCTGAGCGAACTGATCCAACAGGTGATCCTGTTGATCGAGTCTGGCGACTAGCATTGGGAGCGAAGGCGTGCCTGCACCGTCAGGGTTCATGGCACTTGTGTAATGTCAGGGCAGGAGCTGAGGAACGGACAGGCAGGCCTAACAATGTAACGCACTGGCTGACGACAACCACCACCCACAGACCAAAGTCCCTCAGGGCGCGGAGTCTAAGTCCCAGGCTGCCCTTCACCAGGGCCCCTGATGGTGGGGATGGACTTGACGCAGTCAGGAACCAGGTCGCGGCCCCCGAGACACCTCAGCTGCGGTAATGGCCGCCGCCAATGGCGTGTAGCTGGTGGAAGAGACAAAAGAGTAGTCAGACAAGCCGGGGTCAACAACAACAGGACAGAACAGTACAGGACAGCAGACGAGAATCACAGGTCACGAGCCGGGTTCAGCAACAGAGGGTCAGATCAAAGGAGAATACTAAGAATAGTCAAGACAAGCCGAATCAGATACCAGGAGAGTCACAAGAGTCAGAACAGAGTAACAGCAACACAAAGACACAAGACACAAGTGCAAAGAGCATGTGCGGGCCACAGGCTTATATGTCATCAGCCACACCCCTCTGGAGGATGGACCACAGAAACCTGAAGGCATAAAAGGGCTCCCATCATGCACAGCAGAATCCAAGATGGACACCAGCACATGAAGTAACATAACCACAGGGAAAAGGTAGGACCTTGACAGGCAGACCCACATGGAAGAAAATTAGATTTGAAATATATTTAAAAAATATTCTTCCCAAATATATTGACATATATTTGAAACACTACAATTTTGGCCATATTCAATATATTTCAATAAATATATATTATATATATATATATATATATATATATATATATATATATATTCTGACTCAGATTGTTGTGATAGCGATTTATCTCTTGTGAGACCTCTCTGCCTAGCCTGTATAAGCAGATATAATCACTGAGGACAATCCTTATCAGATAGCTTGAACTCACCAATACTGTGTTCATCCAGAAGTTGCTTTATTCTGTACATGTGACAACAGGATACAGCAGAATGAATGGTTTCCAGTATTATGCGGTCAAAAGATGATACTTTCTGTAGCGTACTATGCAGAATACATGTGTCCCTGTTACATGTGGTCTGTTAGCTGTCTCCATGACACAGGAAGTGCTTAACTCAAGAAGAAGGGAGGAGCTTCATATACAAAGGAACTGTGTCATAGATCTCAGGGAGGCAACATGAAAAACAAATGCATTACCAAATAAGACCACTGGATGGCAGCATTACTAATTATAGAAATGTCCATAGGAAATGGTACAAAGAATAAACTATATGAATTCTCATGTACATTAACATAAATATTAACTGTGTAACAGCATACTCCCCGTCTGGCATTGTAAATGTCACTATTTAAACCATAACGGTAGTTATACAATTGCAAATAAACAACAGCGCAATTTGCTTGATGTCTTGAAGACCTGAAAGACATAAAAAGAGAACATGCATATAGTGCAACAATTATAATGTAAGGCTTCAAGTTGTATCAAATAAAGTTCAAGACACTTCCTTCTTGAAGTCACAGGTTGGACCCAGCAGCATACGCAAGCAAGTTCATTCTCCAAAGGGCAAGAGCAGAACAAGTTCCGTGATAGGTCTGCTGAAAGTCTTTACAGTCCCTTGTCTTGCAACTTTCACCTCCACCTTGCGTACCTTGCCGTCATCACTAGGAATGCTCTTTACAATGAGTCCCATAGGCCACTCGATTCTTTCAGCTTGCTGGTCCTTCAGCAGAACGAGATCTCCAACTTTAATGTTAGGGTTCAGGCGTTGCCTTTTTCTGCGTCCTTGCAGAGTAGAAATATACTCCATTCTCCAACGATTCCAGAAGCAGTTGGAGAGGTGTTGTACTCGCTTCCACTGGTCATAGCACAGATTTCCTGTTTTAAAGTTTCCAGGTGGAACAGGAACGGACCCAAGCTTCTGGGTAAGTAGAGTAGCTGGGGTAAGGATAGTTGGGGTCTCTGGATCTGTAGAAACTGGAACAATTGTTCTTGAATTGATTATGGCAGATGCTTCTGAGAAGATGTGAAGCTCTTTTCTCTGACTTGTAGCAAGGGAAGCTGATGTGTAACAGCATGGTATACTGATTCCATCTAAGGCATGTAGAGATTGTTTCCAGGACTCCCACTTTGGAAGCTTGTCTGTAGGCAGCGGAGCATCCCAATCTTTAATAGACTCTGAGAACTGTCTAAGTAAGGCTTTACCTTGTATGGTGATGGGAGCCACAAATCCCAATGGATCGTATAAGCTGTTCACCACAGACAGAACACCACGCTTGGTAAATGGTTTGTCTGCAGAACCGACTTGAAAGCCGAAGGTATCTTTTAATAAGTCCCACCGTAGGCCCAGACTTTTCTGTACAGGTGGCATGTCCATCCCAAGATTTAAATCTTTAAACCCAGTGGCATGATCGCCAGGTTGAAAGGCTTTCATAACAGCGACACTATTCGAGGCAATCTTGTGTAGTCTGAGGTTAGCCTCGGAAAGCATACCTTGTGTCCTTTGGAGCAGGTCTATGGCTTCTTCGTCTGTAGGTAAAGACTTAAGTCCATCGTCAACATAAAAGTCTCTCTCAACGAAGTGTCGAGCATCCGCACCATACTCCTTTTCTCCATCAAGGGCAGTCTTTCGTAAACCATATGTTGCAACAGCAGGTGAGGGACTATTTCCAAAAACATGTACCTTCATGCGGTATTCAATTATCTCATTGTCCATGTTGTTGTTACGGTGCCACAGAAACCTTAAGAGGTTCCTATGGTCTTCACGTACAATGAAGCAATGAAACATTTGCTCAATATCAGCAGTTATGGCAACTGGTTCTCTTCTAAATCTCATAAGTATGCCTACAAGGTTGTTGGTTAGATTTGGGCCAGTGAGAAGAACATCGTTCAGGGATACGCCTTGATGCTTGGCACTGGAGTCAAATACTACCCTGATTTGTTTTGGCTTACGTGGATGATACACTCCAAAGAAAGACAGGTACCAGCACTCATCGTGTCTTTGAAGTGGTGGCGCTGGTTCAGCGTGATCATTGTCAAAGATCCTTTTCATAAAAGCGATGAAATGTTCCTTCATTTCAGGCCTGTTCTTTAGTGTCCGTTGAAGTGAGTTGAATCTGGATAGAGCCTGTTCACGATTGGTTGGGAGTGTGGCCCTTGCAGCACGAAGAGGTAATGGTGCGATCCAGCTGTTAGACTCATCCTGGAAGAATTCTTCATCCATAATTTTGATGAACTCTCTATCTTCGACTGACAAGGCTATTTTGTTGTCATCATTTGTAGTACAAAACACTGTGGTACCTAGGTTGTCATCACAAAGAACAGGAGTAACATCAGGTACTTGGATGATGTCAAGAGGCTTCTCCTTTACTTCATAATGGTGAGGGCACTGTTTGAAGTGGGATGCACGTCCATTTCCCAACATGTAAATTTTGAAGGAGTGGATCTGAGATGACATTCTGTCCAGGCATACATTGCCCACTATTACACAGCCTAGGTCAAGTCTTTGTGCATAAGGGGCATCGTCAGGTCCATCGCATTGGTCGCGTACTTTATGTACTCTGAGAATGTCTCTTCCTAGCAGGACCAAGATTTCAGCACTCTTGTCCATCGCCGGAATCTCATCAGCAAGGTGCCTTAAGTGAGGATGATGATATGCAGCTTCTGGAGTAGGAATCTCTTCTCTTTTGTCTGGTATCTGATCACACTCAACTAATGTTGGGAGGGGTATGCCTTCTCCATCCTTAATATGAGAGACCATGAATCCATCAACCCTTCTGCCAAAGGTCTCTACACGACCAGAACAGGTTCTGAGAGTATACGGTGTGGCGTGACCTTCTAAGCCAAAGATCTCAAAGAATTTAGGCTTAACCAGGGATCTGTTGCTCTGTTCATCTATTATGGCATACATCCTAGCAGCTTCCTCAGGATGATCCTTGGGGTATATCTTGACTAGGCATATCTTGGCACAGCATTTGTGATCCTGTCCCTCTCCACAGACTTCTGTGCATGAAGAAGAAACATTACTTTTGGCTAGAGCATGACTTTGTTGCTCCCCGCCATAATTTTAGACAGGGGTTGAGGTAGGTAGCTGCTGCAGGTTGTCTGGAAGTGGAGTAGGATGCATGGCTGTAACATGTCTGTCGCTACCGCATTCTGTGCACTTGATGACAACTTTACTGTCTTTAGCAAAGTGGTTATAAGTAGAGATGAGCGAATCGAAGTAGGCGAAGTGGAATTCGAGTCGAATATTGGAAAATTTTTCCTAAAATGGCGGCAGACATGTGCGGCGACGGAGCGGGGATGTCTGGGAAGGCGCGCAGACAAGGCGCGCTGACCCATAATGCATTCCTTAATGACATGTGATCGCATTAGCCAATCAGCAGCCAGCCAGCCAGCACTGTGTAATGGTCGAGCTATAAATAGCGGCCATTTTAGAATTCTTCATTTGCCTCCAGTCATTCAAGAGAGGCAGACCGCTCTGTATTAGGGACAGGGACAGAGTTAGGGCCACAGAAACGTTACTTGGGGACAGAGAAACGTTACTTAGGGACAGAGAAGCATTACTCAGGGACACAGAATTGTTAATGAGGGCCACAGAATCGTTACTTAGGGCCAAAGAAACGCTAGTTAGGGCCACAGAATTGTTACTCAGGGACAGACAGAATTGTTACTGAGTGCCAGAGAATTGTTACTTAGGGCCACAGAAACGTTAGTTAGGGCCACAGAATTGTTACTCAGGGACAGACACAGAATTGTTACTGAGGGCCACAGAACTGTTACTTAGGGCCACAGAAACGTTAGTTAGGGCCACAGAATTGTTACTCAGGGACAGACACAGAATTGTTACTGAGGGCCACAGAACTGTTACTTGGGGCCACAGAAACGTTAGGGCCACAGAATTGTTACTCAGGGACAGACACAGAATTGTTACTGAGGGCCACAGAATTGTTACTTAGGGCCACAGAATTGTTACTCAGGGACAGACAGAATTGTTACTGAGTGCCAGAGAATTGTTACTTAGGGCCACAGAAACGTTAGTTAGGGCCACAGAATTGTTACTCAGGGACAGACAGAATTGTTACTGAGTGCCAGAGAATTGTTACTTAGGGCCACAGAATTGTTACTCAGGGACAGACACAGAATTGTTACTGAGGGCCACAGAATTGTTACTTAGGGCCACAGAAACGTTACTCAGGGACACAGAAGTGTTACTGAGGGCCACAGAACTGTTACTTAAGGCCACAGAAACGTTAGTTAGGGCCACAGAATTGTTACTCAGGGACAGACACAGAATTGTTACTGAGGGCCACAGAATTGTTACTTAGGGCCACAGAAACGTTACTCAGGGACACAGAATTGTTACTGAGGGCCACAGAACCGTTACTTAGGGCCACAGAATTGTTACTCAGGGACAGACACAGAATTGTTACTCAGGGACACAGAACCGTTACTTAGGGCCACAGAAACGTTACTCAGGGACACAGAATTGTTACTGAGGGCCACATAACCGTTACTTAGGGCCACATAATTGTTACTCAGGGACAGACACAGAATTGTTACTGAGGGACACAGAATTGTTACTGAGGGCCACAACCGTTACTTAGGGCCACAGAATTGTTACTCAGGGACACAGAATTGTTACTGAGGGCCACAGAACCGTTACTTAGGGCCACAGAATTGTTACTCAGGGACACAGAATTGTTACTGAGGGCCACAGAACCGTTACTTAGGGCCACAGAATTGTTACTCAGGGACAGACACAGAATTGTTACTGAGGGACACAGAATTGTTACTGAGGGCCACAGAAACGTTAATCAGGGACACAGAATTGTTACTGAGGGCCACAGAACCGTTACTTAGGGCCACATAAAAGTTAATCAGGGACACAGAATTGTTACTGAGGGCCACAGAACCGTTACTTAGGGCCACAGAATTGTTACTCAGGGACAGACACAGAATTGTTACTGAGGGACACAGAATTGTTACTGAGGGCCACAGAACCGTTACTTAGGGCCACAGAAACGTTAATCAGGGACACAGAATTGTTACTGAGGGCCACAGAATCGTTACTTAGGGCCACATAAACGTTAATCAGGGACACAGAATTGTTACTGAGGGCCACAGAACCGTTACTTAGGGCCACAGAATTGTTACTCACGGACAGACACAGAATTGTTTCTTGAGGGACACAGAATTGTTACTGAGGGCCACAGAACCGTTACTTACGGCCACAGAAACGTTAATCAGGGACACAGAATTGTTACTGAGGGCCACAGAACCGTTACTTAGGGCCACGTAAACGTTAATCAGGGACAGACACAGAATTGTTACTGAGGGACACAGAATTGTTACTGAGGGACACAGAATTGTTACTGAGGGCCACAGAACCGTTACTTAGGGCCACAGAATTGTTACTTAGGGACACAGAATTGTTACTGAGGGCCACAGAACCGTTACTTAGGGCCACAGAATTGTTACTTAGGGACACAGAATTGTTACTGAGGGCCACAGAACTGTTACTTAGGGCCACATAATTGTTACTCAGGGACACAGAATTGTTACTGAGGGCCACAGAACTGTTACTTAGGGCCACAGAATTGTTACTCGGACAGACACAGAATTGTTACTCAGGGACACAGAATTGTTACTGAGGGCCACAGAACCGTTACTTAGAGCCACAGAATTGTTACCCAGGGACACAGAATTGTTACTGAGGGCCACAGAACTGTTACTTAGGGCCACAGAATTGTTACTCAGGGACACAGAATTGTTACTGAGGGCCACAGAACTGTTACTTAGGGCCACAGAATTGTTACTCGGACAGACACATAATTGTTACTCAGGGACACAGAATTGTTACTGAGGGCCACAGAACCGTTACTTAGGGCCACAGAATTGTTACTCAGGGACACAGAATTGTTACTGAGGGCCACAGAACTGTTACTTAGGGCCACGGAATTGTTACTCGGACAGACACAGAATTGTTACTCAGGGACACAGAATTGTTACTGAGGGCCACAGAACCGTTACTTAGGGCCACAGAATTGTTACTCAGGGACACAGAATTGTTACTGAGGGCCACAGAACTGTTACTTAGGGCCACAGAATTGTTACTCGGACAGACACAGAATTGTTACTCAGGGACACAGAATTGTTACTGAGGGCCACAGAACCGTTACTTAGGGCCACAGAATTGTTACTCAGGGACACAGAATTGTTACTGAGGGCCACAGAACTGTTACTTAGGGCCACAGAATTGTTACTCAGGGACACAGAATTGTTACTGAGGGCCACAGAACTGTTACTTAGGGCCACAGAATTGTTACTCGGACAGACACAGAATTGTTACTCAGGGACACAGAATTGTTACTGAGGGCCACAGAACCGTTACTTAGGGCCACAGAATTGTTACTCAGGGACACAGAATTGTTACTGAGGGCCACAGAACTGTTACTTAGGGCCACAGAATTGTTACTCAGGGACACAGAATTGTTACTGAGGGCCACAGAACTGTTACTTAGGGCCACAGAATTGTTACTCGGACAGACACAGAATTGTTACTCAGGGACACAGAATTGTTACTGAGGGCCACAGAACCGTTACTTAGGGCCACATAAACGTTAATCAGGGACACAGAATTGTTACTGAGGGCCACAGAACCGTTACTTAGGGCCACATAATTGTTACTCAGGGACAGACACAGAATTGTTACTGAGGGACACAGAATTGTTACTGAGGGCCACAGAACCGTTACTTAGGGCCACAGAATTGTTACTCAGGGACAGACACAGAATTGTTACTCAGGGACACAGAATTGTTACTCAGGGACACAGAATCGTTGAATTAAAGAGTATGTCAGACAACATGCAGAGGAGTGGCAGAGGAGGCAATGTTTTAGGAGCGAGCAGACGTGGCAGCAGAGGAAGGGGTCGAGGCAGCACTATTCTCAGCCAGAGGCCAGTGCTCCCGGTGTCATCCAGCGGTCGTGTCTCCACCGACAACCCTGCCGTCGTCGATTGGTTGGCTCGGTCGTCTTCCTCTTCCCAGGTCACCTCTGACACCTACAGCCAACGGTCGGTGGGTACGTCAGACACAACCGTTAGTTGGCATGGCCCGGGACCAAGCCCACTGAAATCACGTGTCCTCTACCTGCCCCTGTCCTTTGGTGTTCCCTCACCAAGCGAAGTATCGCATGCTGTGGGCTCAGCCCCACTGTACAGTGAGGAAGAGCTAACAGAGGGCGGTCAGGAACGGGGGGAGACATCCGCCTTTTCAGCAGCCAGGCGAAGAAGTAGTGGCGAGGAGAGTGGCTCGGTAGCCGGTCTAGAGACAGGTCTGTCTCCTGACCCAGACGCAGCCGAGGGGGCTAGTAGTGAGGCGGAGACCCTACTTGATGATGAGGAGGTTGATTGCACTTGGCAGCCTCGTCGTCATCAGGCAATTTCTTCCGCATCATCAGGAGAAGAGGGTGGCAGCTTGGCAGCGAGCGAAACAGTCGGTGGGTTGCCCAGGAGGCAGCAGGGTCGCAGCAGTGTCAGTGGAGCCAAACGGCCACGGAGTAGAGCACCAGCTCCACTGCAGCCTACCACCACGGCCAGTAGTGGTGCCGGTGTGCACGGAGGAAGCAGCAGTCAGCCAGTGAGGAGTATCGGGGGCAAAGTTTCCTACTCGGCGGTGTGGCAATTTTTCGTCAAGCCGCCCGAGGAAGTAAACGTAGCCGTATGTCGACTATGTGGCCAGAAAGTCAAGCGTGGCCAGGGGGCCCATGTTGGGACTACAGCGTTGCGGCAGCATATGCAGCGTCGCCATTTGGTGGCCTGGGAAAACCGTGATAAAGATACGGCGGTTATGCCCGCCCCAGCCCCCGCTCCATCACCCGCTCCGTTACTTGCTCCGTCACCCGACGTCAATCGCCCTCCATCAGCCAGTCAAGGCTCCAACACCTCTGCTGAGGGGAGTTGTCGCTCGTTGGCATCTTCCGCTCGTTCAGATGCTCCTTCTCCTGCTACTCCTCTTCACGGATTCCGTCAGCAGTCTTTCTTGGAATCCGTTTCCAAGAGACAACAGTTTGCGAGCACGCACCCGACGGTGCAAAAGCTGAACGTCCTCCTGTCCAAGTTGCTGGTGCTGCAGTCCCTCCCTTTCCAAGTGGTGGACTCAGCACCTTTCCGAGAAATGATGGCTTGTGCCGCGCCGCGGTGGAGAATGCCAAGCCGTCATTTCTTCGCCAAAAAGGCAGTGCCAGCCCTGCATTCACATGTAGAAGAGATGGTGGGCCAGTCTTTGAGCATGTCGGTCTCTGCCAAAGTGCACGGCAGTGCCGACGTGTGGAGCTGTAACTACGGTCAGGGACAGTACATGTCATTTACGGCCCACTGGGTGAACGTGGTGCCGTCACAGCCGCACCAGCAACTTGGACAGGTCACGCCGCTTTTGCCTCCACGTTTGCACGTCCTTGGTCCACAAAAGATGTCCGCCTCTACCACCTCTTCTTCCGCCGTGTCCTCAGCCGCCACCCCCGTGCCAAGTCCCATTACCCGACCGGCATATCACATGTGCAGGGCGCAACGGTGTCACGCTGTTCTGCACCTGGTATGCCTTGGCAAACGTAGTCACACAGGGGAGGAACTTCTGAGTGTAATGAACAGAGAAATCGACAGATGGCTGTCTCCGCGCAAACTGAAAATCGGAACCATGTTGACCGACAACGGAAAGAACATGGTGTCTGCTCTGCGTCAAGGAAGGTTGTGCCATGCGCCATGCATGGCTCACGTGTTCAATCTGGTTGTCAAGCGGTTTCTAAAATCCACCATCCCACTGCAAGACATCCTTAAAATGTCACGTAAACTTTGCATGCATTTCAGTCATTCCTACACCGCAAAGCACACCCTCCTTGAGCTGCAGCGGCAGAACGGAATTCCACATCATCGCCTGATCTGCGACGTTGCAACAAGGTGGAATTCAACCCTACACATGTTAGACCGCCTTTACGAGCAGCGAAAGGCCATCACCGATTTCCTGATGTTACAAGCGGATAAAGGTACTCCCCTGTGTAACTTCGATGTCAGCCATTGGCAGCTCATGCGTGACACCTGCCGCTTGCTCAGGCCCTTTGAGGAGGCCACGCTATTCGTGAGTCGGCAGGACTATGGGATGAACGACGTCATTCCTCTGTTGCACGTCCTTGAACAAATGCTGTTAACAATGGCTGGTCAGGGTGCGGTAGACGTGGCGCACAGATCTCAACGCCACATGACCCCTGTGGGGGCAGGACAGGAAGGAGAGGAGGAGGTAGAGGAGGACATTTGTGCTCAGGAATTATTGAGTGAAATGGGTGGTTTTTCCACTCAGCGGACAGGAGTGGAGGAGCAGGAGCATCTGGTAGAGGAGGAGGAGGAGGAGACAGAGGACCCAGACGCACCATGGCAGTATGCTGTGGAGATGGAGGCAGGGAGTCCCTCGCATTCCTTGGCACAAATGGCCCATAGCATGCTCGGTTGCTTGCGTAGCGACAGCCGAATAATAACCATCAGACAGAGGGATGACTTTTGGCTGTCCACCTTGTTGGACCCTCGCTACCGTTCAAAAATGGTGGCCTTTTTCACACCTGCTGAGAGGGAGGCCAAAATAACGTACTATAAAAACCACCTATGTAGTCAGCTGGTCTCTGCCTGTCTGCGCCAACGTCCATCCTCAGACACTGTGGGCCCTGTGCGCTCGCGTTCCGAGCAGTGGCAGCTCCACCAGCAGCAGCTGCCTCAGTCTGCAGTCGATGATGAGTAGCTTTCTTCACCAGCGCAGTGAGGAAACTACAAACCAGCCGCAGCAGCAGCAGCAGCATCAGGTGGACCTGGAGCAGGACCTCAAACAACAGGCTTAGGCCTACTTGGACAGCACCCTGCCAACCGAGGTAGACAATCCCCTTGACTACTGGGCAACGAAACTTGACCTTTGGCCCCAACTAGCTGAATTTGCCCTTGAAAGGCTGTCATGCCCGGCCAGTAGCGTGGCATCGGAGCGCGTGTTTAGTGCGGCAGGAGGTATTGCAACTCCGCGGAGGACACGACTGTCCACCCAAAGTGTGGAGAGACTGACGTTTGTGAAAATGAATCAGGCGTGGATTAGTCTGGATTTCAAACCACCAGTTCCTGACACAACTGACTAAATCCGCCATGAATCATGCCCCAAACATGTGCCACTTTCAGGTCTCCTCACACTGCTGGTGTGTTCCATTTTTTGTCATAGGGTGCTGGCAGATTACGGGCCTCCCATAGCTGCTGCCAGGCCCCTAATCTGCCATGGGCCCCTATACCGCCTCTTCATGCTGCTGCCAAGTCCAGAGTCTGTCATGGGTCCCTGTACGGCCTCCCATTGCTGCTGTCTCCATCGCCACACTCTGCCATGTGCCACTTTCAGGTCTCCTCACACTGCTGGTGTGTTCCATTTTTTGTCATAGGGTGCTGGCAGATTACGGGCCTCCCATAGCTGCTGCCAGGCCCCTAATCTGCCATGGGCCCCTATACCGCCTCCTCATGCTGCTGCCAGGTCCAGAGTCTCTCATGGGTCCCTGTACGGCCTCCCATTGCTGTTGTCTCCATCGCCACACTCTGCCATGTGCCACTTTCAGGTCTCCTCACACTGCTGGTGTGTTCCATTTTTTGTCATAGGGTGCTGGCAGATTACGGGCCTCCCATTGCTGCTGCCAGGCCCGTAATCTGCCATGGGCCCCCGTACCGACTCCTCATGCTGCTGCCAGGCCCGTAATCTGTCATGGGCCCCTGTTGTCGCTTGTTGGCATATTCCGCTCGTTCAGATGCTCCTTCTCCTGCTACTCCTCTTCACGGATTCCGTCAGCAGTCTTTCTTGGAATCCGTTTCCAAGAGACAACAGTTTGCGAGCACGCACCCGACGGTGCAGAAGCTGAACGTCCTCCTGTCCAAGTTGCTGCTGCCAGGCTTGTAATCTGTCATGCGCCCCTGTACCGCCTCCTCATGCTGCTGCCAGGTCCAGAGTGTGTCATGGGCCCCCGTACCGACTCCTCATGCTGCTGCCAGGCCCGTAATCTGTCATGGGCCCCTGTACCGCCTCCCCATGCTGCTGCCAGGTTTAGAGTGTGTCATGGGTCCCTGTACGGCCTCCCATTGCTGCTGCCAGGCCCGTAATCTGCCATGGGCCCCCGTACCGACTCCTCATGCTGCTGCCAGGCCCGTAATCTGTCATGGGCCCCTGTACCGCCTCCTCATGCTGCTGCCAGGTCCAGAGTGTGTCATGGGTCCCTGTGCGGCCTCCCATTGCTGCTGTCTCCATCGCCACACTCTGCCATGTGCCACTTTCAGGTCTCCTCACACTGCTGGTGGTTTCCATTTTTGTCATAGGGTGCTGTATGGCCTCCCATTGCTGCTGCCTCCACCGCCACACTGTGGCTCCACACTCTGGTTTTGGCCCCGTGACTGCCCAAATGAGTGAAGTGTGCGGTGATTCTAAGATCGACGGCACTCATCTGCATGTCATACTGACTGTCAGTATTATTTCTCTTCCCCAGCAGACTCCAAGGGCATTTAAATTAAAGGTACAGTGTTCTGCACTAATATAAAGGCTCTCTGAAGCCTAGAAACACCCTTTTATAAGTTAAATTCGCAGCGAATATATTCGACTCGAATCAAAATTTTTCCACGAATTCGCCGAATCAGTCGAATCGAATTTTTGAATACTTCGCTCATCTCTAGTTATAAGAAGCACAGCACTTGTAGCATATTCCAAGTTTCTGGAGAATCTCCCTGCGCTCTTGTAAAGTCTTTGCCCTAAGCCCACGACATTTCTTAAGAGGGTGAGGCTTCTTGTGAATAGGACACTGACGATTAGGGTCTTTATCTCTGGCATCCACAATGCCTTGGTCAGTAGGTGAGGTTGTGGAGGGTGAGATGTCTGTCCTTTTAACAGATATTGCTCTAGTATAGTCTCTACGTTTAGCTGCTGTGTTATCATACCTTGATGATGATGAGGATGAAGCAGGCAAGTTTGGTTCACTGAAGCTGAAGCTGGGATCGTTTCTCATCCAGGCTTGATCACTAATGAACCTGCAAAAGTATGAGAATGGAGGAAAGGATACGTTATAGTCTCTTTTGTACCTTGAGCCCTGTTGTGCCCATTTCTCTTGCAGGCCGTATGGCAGTTTAGACACCACTGGGTTGACACCATGAGCGGTGTCCAGGAAGCTTAGTCCAGATAGACGTGGGTCTGTCTTTGCCAACTCTAGCTCCATGAGGAGGTCACTTAGATCTTGGAGCTTGCGATAGTCTTTGTTTCCTATTTTTGGGAAGTTTTGCAGTCTCTTGAATAGAGCGCTCTCTAAAGCTTCAGAGCTACCATAGGCTTGCTCAAGTCTTGCCCATGCAACAACAAGACCTGCGTCTGGGTGGTCAACATGTACTGTTCTCAGTCTTTTAACACGATCTGCCTTAGTAGTAAGGTTGAGATCAGCAATAGCAGCCTTGAAGGTTGATCTCCAGGCCCTGTAGCTCTCTGGACAGTCGTCAAACCTTGAGAGGCTGGTGTTAATCATATATCTGGCAAAGTCATTCAAGTCTGATCTCTCACTCTTTGGTGCCAAAGTAACCTGTGAAACCCCTTGGGTGTGAAAGTTCTCTGGTGATGTAGGGTGAGATTTACCAGGGTAAAATGATGTTGCATGAGCGTTTAACTGTGGTGTAGTCTCTAAGGCGTGTGCTGGCTGTGGCTTGAGCTGCGACTTGTCACTGGAAGTCACCTTGTTGTTGGCAGGAGTTGATGTGGTTTGTTGCATAGATGTACTTGTGTTGTAGATTTGAAGAGGCTTAGGCATATGGAGCTGAGAGGTCTCTGTGTTGAGAGTCAGAACAGTGTTGTTAGTAGGAGGTACAGGAGATGACTCTGTATCTTCGCAAATGCTATGCTTTAATACGTATTCACTGGTACGTTCAACTGGATCTTCCAGTTCTGCTGGAATAAGGCAGTCTGAATTAGTACTTTGTCCCATTGCTTGTTCAAGTACTTTCAGCCTTGCTAGGGAAGCTGCTTCCTCCCCTTCCATCTGCAGAATCTTTATTTGGGAATCTGCCTCTGCTTGTTGAGCTATCATCTCTGCTTGTTGAGAAGCCATTTGTGCTTGGAGAGCTTTGCTTTTAGCCTCCATCTCTGCTTCCTTTCTGGTAAAAGAGCTTTGCGCCTTTTTAGATTCAGCATCAGCGCGGGCCTCTATTAGCTTATAGCTTAACGTCGAACTTCTGGAGCGAGAGGATCTAGAAGAAAGTGCAGTGCGCTTGGTTGAGGTGGATCTGTGAGATCTGGTCTCCTGCAGTTGAGTAATGCGGAGTTCTGCTATAAACTTAGCATTTTTCACTGCAAGATCCCTTTGTTGGTTTAGTGCATCAGTCCTGGTCAGTTCTGCTGAAGAATCCTCTATATTAGAGTCCTGCAAGAAAGCTGAGTATTTTACAGACAGCCGCTGGTAGCGTTCATACGCAGCAGATAGGCGATTTATAGAGTCTCTTAATTCAGCTGGTTGATCATTAAAGTGTGACAAAACTGACATGCATTGTGAAGTTCGGTCCCAGAGGTCTGACAGATTACTGGAGAACTCATCTCTAGTGGCTTCATAGTTTTCCCTGAGTTTCTGTGTCGGTTTTATTGTACGTTTGGGTTTTACGCTCTGTTCGGGAATGTCTGCAGAATCTGCTCCCTGTACGTCTGCTGGTTCAGAGGAATGATGTATCTGCATTGGTTCGGCCATAAAGGAGTGTTCAGAGCCTTGTCTAGACATTTTTTACTGTTCTGCAAAAATTGGTACTGTCTCTTTAAGAAGACGAACAGCAGCTTAGACAGGTGGGGTAACACAGTTAAATGCAGAGAAACAGTTTTCAACATTCACATGAAGTGCAGTAAGCTTGTGCGACCATGTGCTTTGCAAGATGGCGGATGGCACTGAGCTTGATTGCAGATTAGGCACACACATATACACAGCAGGCTGTAGGGATTCTATGCATCTTTTGACTATTCTATTATGGCGCAAAACAAAATCCCAACAAGCTTTCACCTGCTACAAATCTGCCTTCCGCACCTACACCTCCTCCCTTCACGCAGCCAAACAAGCCTACTTCCTGACCCTCATCAAGGCCCTCTCCTCCAATCCTCGCCGACTCTTCTCCACCTTCAACTCTCTACTCTCTCCACCCCCACCTCCACCCAGCACCTCACTCACCGCCCTTGAGATTGCCAATCACTTCAAAAACAAGATTGACACAATTCGCAAGGACATTGCCGCAACTCACACGCCCTCTCAACCCGTCCCCTCTCACACAGCTACCCCCTCATCCCCCCTCCCCCTCGACATTACCCGCAGGGACTTCGTCACTGCTCAAACTCCCTCCAACCCCGTTCCCCCTCACTCAGCTACCCCCTCATCACCCCTCTCCCACGGCCCCACCACTGCTCTGACCTCCACTCCCACCCCACCCTACATTCCTCATACTGAAGCTCCCCCAACACTCCACACCTTTGACCTTACTACCATCAAGGAAGTCTCCAAGATCCTCTCTGATGCCCGCCTCACCACCTGCCCCCTCGACCCTATCCCCTCACAATTCCTACGACCTCCCTCCCCCTCCATCCTACGCTCCCTCACCCACATCTTTAATCTCTCCCTCTCCTCCGGCACTTTCCCCTCCCCACTGAAGCATGCACACATCACCCCCATACTTAAAAAGCCCTCCCTGGACCCAAATGACCCGAACAACCTCAGACCCATCTCCCTGCTCCCACTTACATCTAAACTCCTCGAGCGTCTCGTCTACACCCGCCTATGCTCTCACCTCAACGACAACAACCTCCTCGATCCCCTACAGTCTGGCTTCCGCCCCCTACACTCCACCGAAACCACCTTACTCAAACTCTCCAACGACCTTCTAACCGCCAAAGCTAATGGCCACTATTCAGTGCTCCTACTCCTTGACCTCTCTGCGGCCTTCGACACAGTTGACCACCCCCTCCTCCTCAAAATACTACACTCCCTCGGCCTCAGAGATTCTGCTCTCTCCTGGCTCTCATCCTACCTGTCACAACGCTCTTTCAGCATTACCTATAATGCTACCACCTCCCCCTCACTCCCCCTCTCTGTTGGGGTCCCTCAAGGCTCTGTCCTTGGGCCCCTTCTCTTCTCCATCTACACCTCCTCCCTTGGCCAACTCATACACTCTCACGGCTTCAACTACCACCTCTATGCCGACGACACACAAATCTATCTCTCAACCCCCCACCTCACCCCCTCGGTCTCTGCCCAAATCACACACCTACTGAGCGACATATCAGATTGGATGTCGCTCCACTTCCTTAAACTGAATCTCTCCAAAACGGAGCTCCTTGTCTTCCCCCCAGCCTGAACCCCACCCCCCATTGACTTCTACATCACATCCAACAACGCCAATATCAAACCCGCTCTGCAGGCCAGAGTACTTGGTGTCATTCTGGACTCCATCCTATCCTTCCAGCCCCAAGTCCAATCATTAACAAACTCATGCAGACTCCACCTCCGCAACATCGCCAAAATCCGCACGTTCCTAACCCCTGAAACCACTAAACAGCTCATCCACTCCCTCATCATATCACGACTCTTCTACTGCAACTCCCTCCTCACTGGCCTGCCTCGCCGCTGGCTATCCCCGCTTCAGTCGATCCTGAATACGGCTGCCAGACTCATTCACCTTTCCAACCGCTCCATTTCCGCCACCCCCCTCTGCCAATCCCTCCACTGGCTTCCGATTGCGCAACGGATCAAATTTAAAATCCTAACACTGATGTACAAAGCTGTCCACCATACTGCCCCGAACTACATCACTGACCTAATATCCAAGTACCGCCCAGCACGCACACTCCGCTCCTCACAAGACCTCCTTCTCTCTAGTTCCCTGGTCTCCTCCTCCCATGCCCGCCTCCAGGACTTCTCCAGGGTGTCACCCATCCTCTGGAACTCCCTGCCCCAACCCATCAGATTATCACCTACTCTCCTCTCCTTTAGGCGCACCCTGAAAACCCATCTCTTCAGGGAAGCCTACCTCATCCCCTGCTAACTTGCTGACCTCCTCCACTCTTCCTACCACTCCATCCCCCACAGCTATCTCCTCCTGTACCACTGCCCCATCCCTTCTAGATTGTAAGCTCGAAAGAGCAGGGCCCTCGATCCCCTCATGTTTTGCATTGTATTGGTATTGTTCTGTCACATGTTCTGTCCCCCTTTGTAATGTACAGCGCTGAGTGAACTATTGGCGCTTTATAAATACTGTATAATAAATAATAATATTCTGACTCAGATTGTTGTGATAGCGATTTATCCCTTGTGAGACCTCTCTGCCTAGCCTGTATAAGCAGATATAATCACTGTGGACAATCCTTATCAGATAGCTTGAACTCACCAATACTGTGTTCATCCAGAAGTTGCTTTATTCTGTACATGTGACAACAGGATACAGCAGAATGAATGGTTTCCAGTATTATGCGGTCAAAAGATGATACTTTCTGTAGGGTACTATGCAGAATACATGTGTCCCTGTTACATGTGGTCTGTTAGCTGCCTCCATGACACAGGAAGTGCTTAACTCAAGAAGAAGGGAGGAGCTTCATATACAAAGGAACTGTGTCATAGATCTCAGGGAGGCAACATGAAAAACAAATGCATACCAAATAAGGCCACTGGATGGCAGCATTACTAATTATAGAAATGTCCATAGGAAATGGTACAAAAAATAAACTATATGAATTCTCATGTACATTAACATAAATATTAACCGTGTAACAGCATAATATATATATATATATATAATATATATTGTAGTAGTGCGGTATCCTGCCACGGTCTAAATCAAGCTTATAACCCTGGATTCTCAACCATACAGATTGAGGGGCTCCAGAGGGTTTAATTAAGTCAGAGGAAACTGGCTTTTCAGTTTCCTCATTTATTCGTAAAGTCTGTTTTGGGATCTGAAGCCTGGAGATTTCAAAGTGATCTGGGAAGAATGAAATCTCCATCCGGGGTCCGTGTTTTGAGAACCCCCACAACACTGATTGTACAGGTGTGTGCAGGCCTTTTTGTAGAGGCCTAAACAGGGGCGGACTGACGACTCATGGGGCCCCTGGGCAATAGGGGATCATGGGGCCCCTGTGTCCTTGCCCAAACTCAAAAAAGTCTATGAAAAAGGTACCAGGGGCATCTCATGGGGCCCCCTACTGACCCCGGGCCCTCGGGCAGTGCCCGAGTTTCCAAATGCTCAGTCCCCCCCTGAATACAGTACACAAAACCGGGGTGGATAAAAATCGATAATTCTTATTTAAATCAGATTTTTTTTTATTGTTATCAAATTTATTTGAATAAAATGCTTTTGGAGTAAAAAAAAAACTATCTAAAGATAGTTTTCTATTTAAGATACATTAATTGAGTTTATTCAGCATGAAATGGAGCTTAGTTATGTAGCATGAGGCTGTATATTCTGCAATATTTACATTTTTGGTAAACTCATTCCATGAATCCGAGCTCTGCAGGCTGAGATAACATTGATGCATTCACAGGAACCATGAGAAAAAAAAAACATGAAATAAAAGAATTTGAGTCGTTTTCCAGTTCTGTGTGATTAACCTATTAACCTAAAATCAGTTCTGATTTACTAGCCTGCAGGGGCGGACTGACCATTTGGAAACTTGGGCATTGCCCGAGGGCCCGGGGTCAGTAGGGGGCCCCATGAGATGCCCCTGGTACCTTTTTCATAGGCTTTTTTGAGTTTGGGCAAGGACACAGGGGCCCCATGATCCCCTATTGCCCGGGGACCCCATGAGTTGTCAGTCCGCCCCTGCGACAGCTTATTATTCTAAAGAGGAAATCTTCATTTGGTTTGCAAATCTTAAAGATTCTAACTACCACACAAGAATGAGTCGGACTCCTTACATTTAAAGAGCACCTGTCATTGTAGATCCATCATGGCAGCGCCTGTTAGCGGGCATCCACTCCCCTGCTGCCGCCACGTCCCTCACTTTGTTGTGTCCCTGCCGCATTACCAGCCGTCCCATTAAAGTGAATGGGACTGTCGGCGAGTCAACAGCGGGTCAGAGGAGGAGCCGCTGCGGGACAGAGATGACAGGTGCTCTTTAAAAATTATGATTTAAATCCAGCCTTTTTACGAGTGATTTAAATCAAAACCACCCTGCACAAAGCACACAGCTAGGCACACATTTGACCCTGATCTATTCTATTCTAATGGATTCTATTCTGTACTATTCCTTTATTTTCTGTTCTATTTTGTTCTGTTTTACTCTCGTTTTTTTTCTACTGTATTCTGTAAAAAATACAGTAGAAAATATGACAGTAAAATAGAACAAACTAGAACAGAAAATAAAGAACTAGAAGTTAATAGAGAAGAAAAGAACAGAACAGAATAGAAAGTAAAAGAATAGAACAGAATACAGTAGAAATTACGAGAGTAAAAACAGAACAAAATAGAACAGAAAATAATTAGAAATTAATAGAGAAGAAAAGAAAAGAACAGAACAGCGTAGAAAATAACAGAATAGAACAGAATACAGTAGTATTCTTATACTTTTATTTTCTATGCTGTTCTGTTCTTTTCTTCTCTATTCATTTTTTTGTTCTGTTTTACTCTCGTATTTTCTACTGTATTCTGTTCTATTCTTTTATTTTCTATTCTGTTCTGTTCTTTTCTTCTCTATTAATTTCTATTTCTTTATTTTCTGTTCTATTTTGTTCTGTTTTACTCTCGTATTTTCTACTGTATTCTGTTCTATTCTTTTATTTTCTATTCTTTTCTTCTCTATTCATTTCTAGTTCTTTATGTTCTGTTCTATTCTGTTCTGTTCTTTTCTTCTCTATTCATTTCTAGTTCTTTATTTTCTGTTCTATTTTGTTCTGTTTTACTCTCATATTTTCTACTGTATTCTGTTCTATTCTTTTATTTTCTATTCTGTTCTGTTCTTTTCTTCTCTATTCATTTCTGGTTCTTTATTTTCTGTTTCTGGACACTTTCCCCTCTTCCAGTCCGGACACTTTCACCCCCTTCCAGTCCGGACACTTTCACCCCCTTCCAGTCCGGACACTTTCACCCCCTTCGGTCCGGACACTTTCACCCCCTTCCAGTCCGGACACTTTCACCCCTACCAGTCCAGGCCAATTTTCAGCTTTCAGCGCTATCACACTTTGAATGACAATTGCGCGGTCATGCAACACTGTACCCGTATTCATTTTTTTAGCATTTTTTGAGACAGATGGTGGTATTTTGGTGGTATTTATTCACCACTGGGATTTTTTTTTGCTATATAAATGAAAGTCCAAAAAAATCTGAAAAAAAGTGTTTTTCTTATAAAATTTTGCAAATAAATAATCTTTCTTCATAAATCTTGGCCAAAATGTATTCAGTTATTTTTTTAGTAAACAAAAAAAAACAAATTAGTTTATAACCAAAAATTATAATTTTTCTAAAAAATTCTTTTACATTTTTATAAAAAATTGTTATATTATTATTTATGTTTTTTTTATTTTTAACATACTGTCACCCTAGCAGTACAGTGTCACCATGGTGACACTGTACTATTTGCGGGGGGTGATGAAGATTTTTTTTTTTTACACTGATTGCTTTTACACCCATAAAGGCTGTTAAGCAAGGACCCTTGCACTCTGTATGGAAGCAGTGGTCTCTCTGCAAAGGTCCAACACCCCCCACAGCTGAGTCAAACATTTAAATGTGCAATCAGCAAAGTCCATGCTGCCGCCTGATTAGAGAGCCCAAGCAGAATGCTGCAGAGAAGGACCCTTGCACTCTGTAGGGAAGCAGTGGTCTCTCTGCAAAGGTCCAACACCCCCACAGCTGAGTCAAAGCTGTACCTGTGCAATGAGCAAGGTCCATGCTGCATGCTGATCAGTGGCGGACTGACAACTCATGGGGCCCCCGGGTAATAGGGGATCATGTCCTTGCCCAAACTCAAAAAAGCCTATGAAAAGGTACCAGGGGCATCTCATGGGGCCCCCTACTGACCCCGGGCCCTCGGGCAGTGCCCGAGTTTCCAAATGGTCAGTCCGCCCCAGCTGCTGATTAGAGAGCCCAAGCAGAATGCTGCAGAGAAGGACCCTTGCACTCTGTAGGGAAGCAGTGGTCTCTCTGCAAATGTCCAACACCCCCACAGCTGAGTCAAACCTGTAGCTGTGCAATGAGCAAGGTCCATGCTGCCTGCTGATCAGTGGCGGACTGACAACTCCTGGGGCCCCCGGGCAATAGGGGATCATGGGGCCCCTGTGTCCTTGCCCAAACTCAAAAAAGCCTATGAAAAAGGTACCAGGGGCATCTCATGGGGCCCCCTACTGACCCCGGGCTCTCGGGCAGCACCCGAGTTTCCAAATGGTCAGATCGCCCCTGTACAGGATTTATATAGCGCCAATAGTTTGCTCAGCGCTTTACATTACAATGGGAGACAGCACAGTAACAATACAATACACGAGGGGTTCGAGGGCCCTGCTCCTTGGAGCTTACAATCTAGGAGGGAGGGGAGAGTGGTACAGGAGGAAATAACTGTGGGGGATGGAGGGGTAGGAAGAGTGGAGGAGTTCAGCAATTAGCTGAGGGCGGGGTAGGCTTCCCTGAAGAGATAGGTTTTCAGGGTGCGCCTAAAGGTGAGGAGAGTAGGTGACAGTCTGATGGATTGAGGTAGAGAGTTCCAGAGGATGGGTGAAGCCCTGCAGAAGTCCTGGAGGCAGGCATGGGAGGAGGAGACCAGGGAACTAGAAAGTAGGAGGTCTTGTGAGGAGCGGAGAGTACGTTTTGGGTGGTATTTGGATACCGGATCGGAGATGTAGTTTATAAATGGCCACCCAGCCCTGCACTGCTCCTGTCCAGCACATGTATAAAAACGGTGGTTAAATCAAATTTAGTTCATTTGATTTCCAAAATTTTCTACACTTCCGCCAAGCCAGCGTTCCTTCTTTAGCGTGACCTTGCCTGGAAATGTCACTGGTAACAGTTGTTCCTCTATGAACGGCGATTCACGATAAATAATAAGATGATTTCCTGCTGGCAATTCTATCTGCTAAATAACTTCAGATGTTCGGATATTTATGACGCCGCCTTCGCCGATAATACGGCGGACAATAAATCGCGGCTTTAAGACCTCAGAAAGGGGCCAGCTTCTTGTATAGTTATGCTAATGAGGCTTCTAATTTGTTTAACAGAAATCAAATTGCGCCCTTGCCTGTCCCTCCTGAATTATGTCCCTTTTTCAATCCAAATAAATTCTGAAAAGCAGTTGGAGAGTGCGTGAAATGTTTATGTAGAGAGCGAGATCCAGCCAAAAAAACAAGGCACAATATTCGCGTCCACAGATGGCTGACCTCTCCCGGCTGCATAAATATTATACAATTACCAAAATTACTGCAAAACTATGGAAAGGAGCCAGATCTGGAGGGAAGGAGCCTCAAACTGCAGAACTCCGACACAACGGCCGCTGTTTTATTGTCAGCCATGAGACGTACACAATTATAAAGTCGTTTGACGCAGTTTATCAGCGCGGCTCAACAATTTTTTTTAACTTCCAAATGATCGTTATAAGTAAATGGTTTTCATGTTTTCTCTACAATATTGCTTGGAGACATCAACAGCATCGCTACCCAGCGGGAGGAATCGTCCTAACCGCTGACTCTGCATTCTTACCCATAATCCTTTGTTATTAGGTCCAATCTTTAACAAACTCATGCAGACTCCACCTCCGCAACATCGCCAAAATCCGCACGTTCCTAACCCCAGAAACCACTAAACAGCTCATCCACTCCCTCATCATATCACGACTGGACTACTGCAACTCCCTCCTCACTGGCCTGCCTCGCCGCTGGCTATCCCCGCTTCAGTCCATCCTGAATACGGCTGCCAGACTCATTCACCTTTCCAACCGCTCCGTCTCCGCCACCCCCCT